>NC_063053.1:29965044-30110044 GCF_018812025.1 Megalobrama amblycephala | reverse complement strand
GTGTCGTCACGAGCTGCAGGGTTTAATTTGGATTTGTCTGTGCGTGTTTTTTTTTACTCTTATAGATGGAGTTCCCATTGACATGCATTATACGGCTGACAGACGGCAACGGTTGGAGTTAAAAATCATCATTTGTGTTTTACTGAAGAAACAAAGTCACCTACATCTTGGATGCGCTGGGGGTAAGCAGATAAACATCAAATTTTCATTTTTGGGTGAACTATCCCTTTAAACTATATAATCTTCGTCTTCTCTGATGTATCTTACTCTGCATAATAAATGCCAGAAAATGACAAAATATTAAATGATGTAACATGACTGGCAGCTCTTATCCTGACACAAGGTATGTTCTATTTACTAAAACATTCCACAAATTAATTTGATGGACATACTGAAACCCACTCAGTTGGTCTATGAAAATTAGACATTTTTGCTGTTTGATATTCATCAGTCTATAGGACTCTAAATCAACTGACATTTTAAACAAAACAAACAGATGAGAAAATTTAGTTTTACATGTTACATGTGAAAACAGACAAAGTGGTTCTATTAAATGGATGTTTTAATTTATTTGTTTTGTTGTCATTTTCCTCAAATGTGATCGTAATGCATTTCAGTGTAAAAATCATTCCTTACAAAGGTTTACAATAATGTCTAGCAATAATTCCAGAGGAATACAATATTATATTTATTGTCATCATAACAATGACAATGGGAGACAGTGCTGATGAGATTCTATTGCAAATCAAAGAAAAGGCAGTGAAGCCATCATCTAGCATTTATTGGCATTTTCTGCATGCATTTTCCTGTAGAACTAATTCCCTTCCAGTGGAACAGTCCGTAAGATTTAAAAAAAAAATGCGATGCAGTGTAAAAAAAAAAGAAAGTGATTTGAGTCTTATGAAGTGCAGGATGTGTTTTGTGTATGTAAAGGTGGCGTACGAGTTCCAGTCACCACTTTTTTCAAAGCACATAGTGTAGGTGCACTTTTCAGAAATGGTCATACATTCACTGGATGCACATGGCACCCTTGACGGTAGCACGACTTGCTGAAGATTGCCTTTTCGGTTTGCCTGAAGTGTCCTCACAGTGATTAGCATGTGACTCAGAAAAAAATTTAATGGAAACAAAGTATAGCTTCAGTATAAACAGTCTGGATGCTGTCGTTAACGCGCACAAATCTTCATCAACAGTTTAGGAGAGGAAATCCCTTTAGACCACAGATGCACCCACTGGACGGTAGAACTTTGTTTGTACAAGGAAAGCTGGACACGTGCAGTCCTCCAGCATCCCAGCCAACCTCGGCACCATGGTATCCTGAGGCTACTCCTGTTTTGCTCTTTCTCCTAGACCCTCAAGATCACTGTTAACCAACATGAGTTCAAAAACATCTTCATTCACAGTTTGGGAAGAGAAATCCCTCAGGTGCACCTGTTGCAAGGTAGAACTTTGTTGTACAAGAAGACAACTGCACAAGTTGCTGTTCTTAATGTCTATATCAGTGTTTGGCACATGTTCTAGTGGGCACTGGTATTCGTGCCAGTCAGAGTCATAATGTGAGCTGTAAAGTGACAGACGTTTCTCTGAGCTTCTAAGAGAGTTTAACCATCTGAAGATCTGCAGGGACTCTTTATTGTGGAGATATTGGTTAATGGGTCTCGAGCAGAGGTCTCAAACTCAAACTACCTGTGGGCAACTAGCCTGGTAAAGTCCTCCATTTTGGGCCAGTTTTACACGTCTTAAAAGTTTTACGACCATACATTTGAACTACATAGAGTTATTTAGGCATGGACAGAGCGATACATCTTTTCTTCATAACTAGCATAATGCTCTGCATGTTTAGTGGAGTAAAGATGCCTGGAATTGTATTCTATAACTACTGCAATTTTCTTTTCTGCAACTAGCAGTGTAAGAAAAATCACAAGCTGGCTGTGACAACAATCAGAAATATTTTGATATAAAAAGACTACATAGCTATCAATTTACATATATGATATTAAAAATATATATATAGACAGGCAAAATAAAGTGGCTGGAGTAGCTGTAGTGCATCAAAAATAGAAACTTCAATCCATTATCAAGACTTATTGCCACAAGTTCTCCCTGTGTAAACCGCTCCATTGTTTGAATCTAGTTTGATGTAGATGCATGTAATTCAAACTTTTCTGACTTTGACTTATTTACTGTAAATTTACAGTGCCGCATTTGCTTGTTTTTATTAACTGGGCTACAGTTATTCTTTTACATTCAAGTTTTAGGCCTGTAATGTGGACAATAAGAAATATAAAAAATTAAATTGCAATATATAATATACATTAAATTACAACAATATATAAAATAAAAAATAAACATTATTAATTGAAATAAAAATTAAATGTAAGTAGTACAGATTTTATTTAAAAAAATTAAAAATGTAAAAAATTAAAGTCTATAAATGGATTTAAACTTTTAACAATGAATGAATTAACAATTAACAAATTTGGCTTGTAGATTGATCATTTGAGACCCCTGCTCTTGAGTTCCACATAAAGACCCAAGTCATTGTTCCAATCCACTTACAGATGGGAGATGCGCAAAAAAAGAAAGAAAATTATGGTAAATGATGGCCTTACAGAGCCTCATTGACTGAAAAATATTAGGGAATAAATGCTCTTCCTGGCATCATCCAATCATCCAGTCACTACAATAACAATGGGAGAAGGTGAGTGTGTGTCAGTGAGAAAACGTGGACATGGAGGTCCTGGCCCGTCGGGTCCAGTTGAGTCCTGAGCTGGTTCCGGTCTCAGCCGGTTCAACAGGCTGTTCCCTCTTTCTGAGTTTGGTGCCGAGCTCAATTAAACACTGATCCCAGTCCTCCGGTAACAGCAGCATTAGGAAGCCCAGACAGATGATTAAAACAGCGATGAGCCTCACTGTGTTGAAGTGGATATCACAGGTGTAAAGGTCCACCACTGCAAAAACCAACAAAACACATTTAGAGGCATCTATGAAGTTGTAATGACTGTAGACGTGTTCTTATAAAAGGAGTTTACTTTGATGAAAATGAACTCACTTGCATTGACAGGGACACTCAGCACAATGCCAAGTGAAATCAGCGTAGGGTATGTAACAGCAATGCCAAAATTCACCAGAATATTGAATGCTGTAGAAGAAGAAATTGATGAACGGTAAACTACATGTCGGTACAATTGTGTGTGTGTGTGGTTCTCTTAAAGGGTTAGTTCACCCAAAAATGAAAATTCTGCAATTTATTACTTACCCTCATGCCGTTCCACACCCATAAGACCTTTGTTAATCTTCGGAACACAAATTAAGATATTTTAGTTGAAATCCGATAGCTTCGTGAGGCCTGCATAGGGAGCAATGACACTTCCTCTCTCAAGATCCATAAAGGTACTAAAAACATATTTAAATCGGTTCATGTGAGTACAGTGGTTTGGTGCGGCAAAAAAAACAAAATAATGACTTATTTAGTGATGCCGATTTCAAAACACTGCTTCAGGAAGCTTCAGATCATAAATGAATCAGTGTATCGAATCTGCTGAGCGCCAAAGTCACGTGATTTCAGCCGTTGGCAGTTCGTCGGCCATCACTTTTTTTTTTTTTGGCGCACCAAAAATATTCTCGTCGCTTTATAATATTAATATTGAACCACTGTACTCACATGAACCGATTTAAATATGTTTTTAGTACTTTTATGGATCTTGAGAGAGGAAGTGTCATTGCTCCCTATGGAGGCCTCACGGAACCATCGGATTTCAACTAAAATATCTTAATTTGTGTTCCGGAGAGTAACGAAGGTCTTACGGTTGTGGAACGGCACGAGGGTAAGTAATAAATGACAGAATTTTCATTTTTGGGTGAACTAACCCTTTAAGACAGTTATCCTAATTGTTGCACATTATATACTTATACTATATATTAACACTATACTTACAATAATATATGTTTTTTTTCTGTCAGTCTTTTATTTACCTAGTAAGAGTCCAGCTACTCCACACAGGTAGGCCCAGGGAAGATCAGCTATGGATGTGAAGTACTCAACATGTGTGAAGTACAGTATAACTGGCACAAAGCTCATAAAGACAAAGTTTGCACCTCCGACAATGGTCAGAAACAGAGCCGCCTCTCCAAACTTGGCACTGCCCAAGACGAGCTTGAAAAGCACCTGAGAGAGAGAGAGAGAAAAAAAAAAAGAACAAAACAGAAGACCAAGTCAGATCAGTTTGTTTCAGTTAATCGGTTCATTTCAGTGAACATTCAATGCTATTCACATTATAATATTATTTTATTTTAGCTATATACAACCCGAATTCTGAAAATGTTGGGACTTTTTTTAAAAATTTTAACAAAATGAAAACTAACAGAGTTTCAAATTACATGAGCCAATATTTTATTCACAATAGAACATAGATAACATAACAAATGTTTAAACTGAGAAATGTTACACTTTTATCCACTAAATGAGCTCATTTCAAATTGGATGCCTGCTACAGGTCTCAAAAAAGTTGACACGGGGGCAACAAATGGCTGAAAAAGCAATTAATTTTGGAAAGATTTAGCTGGGAGAACATCTAGCACCTAATAAAGTTAACTGATATCAGGTCTGTAACATGATTAGCTATAAAAGGGATGTCTTATGCCGAGTTCAGACTGCACGATTTTCAAAGTCGTCGGGTCACTGTTCTTTTCACACTGCATGACTATCTTGGCCAGCATTCAGTCGATGCTGTGTTCACACTGCACGATGGATCGGCGACAGAAGGTTTCACACTGCATGACTTTACAATAGGAAGAATCGCCGACAGCTCTGTCTGGCATGTCAAACAAACACGGGTGCTCCTGCCAAATTTCTACTAATTTTTCTTCCATTTCTTAGGTCCAAATAGACCGAGAAGAAGCCTTTTATTGAAACGAAGCCATGTTGGCTGATATTGTGGTCTATAACTCCTCCCCGAACTCCCCGCTGCTCTGTATCTTGCTCTCTCATTGGCTGTCGGACATCGCCGATGAGTTTTCAGTCAGCACTTTTCACACAGCAGGATTTTGAATCGCCGACAGGTCCAGATATTTAGCATGCCAACGTGATCTGATTCTCTCAGATCACGTCTTTGCTCATTCACACTGTGTGATTGTCACTCGCGTGAACGAGCACCGATTTGCCTGTGATTTCGGGCATTTGTCTGCGATTTTTCAAAACCTGTTGGCGAGCCAAAATCGGGGCTAAAATCGTGCAGTCTGATCTCGGCTTTAGAGAGGCAGAGTCTCTCAGAAGTAAAGATGGACAGAGTTGTGAAAGAGTGCATAAAAAGATTGTGGAATACTTTAAAAACAATGTTCCTCAATGTCAAATTGCAAAGGCTTTGCAAATCTCATCATCTACAGTGCATAACATCATCAGAAGATTCAGAGGAACTGGAGAAATCTCTGTACGTAAGGGACAAGGCCGAAGACCTTTATTGGATGCCCGTAGTCTTCAGGCCATCAGATGACACAGCATCACTCATCGGCATGATTGTGTCAATGACATTACTAAATGGGCCCAGGAATACTTCCAGAAACCACTGTCAGTAAACACAATCCGCTGTGCCATCTGCAGATGCCAACTAAAGCTCTATCATGCAAAAAGGAAGCCATATGTGAACATGGTCCAGAAGCGTCGTCGTGTCCTGTGGGCCAAGGCTCATTTAAAATGGACTGTTTCAAAGTGGAAAAGTGTTCGATGGTCAGACAAGTCCAAATTTGACATTCTGGTTGGAAATCACGGACGCCATGTCCTCCGGGCTAAAGAGGAGGGAGACCTTCTAGCGTGTCATCAGTGTTCAGTTCTTCTGATCATCCTTGAGATGGTTCTACACCTTCATTTGAGTCCAGCTTTGATTATACTGATTGGACTTGATTAGGAAAGCCACACACCTGTCTATATAAGACCTTACAGCTCACAGTGCATGTCAGAGCAAATGAGAATCATGAGGTCAAAGGAACTGCCTGAAGAGCTCAGAGACAGAACTGTGGCAAGGTACAGATCTGGCCAAGGTTACAAAAAAATGTCTACTGCACTTAAGTTCCTAAGAGCACAGTGGCCTCCATAACCCTTAAATGGAATACGTTTGGGATGACCAGAACCCTTCCTAGAGCTGGCCGTCCGGCCAAACTGAGCTATCGGGGGAGAAGAGCCTTGGTGAGAGAGGTAAAGAAGAACCCAAAGATCACTGTGGCTGAGCTCCAGAGATGCAGTCGGGAGATGGGAGAAAGTTATAGAAAGTCAGCCATCACTGCAGTCCTCCACCAGTCGGGGCTTTATGGTAGAGTGGCCCGACGGAAGCCTCTCCTCAGTGCAAGACACATGAAAGCCCACAATTGAGCATCTCTGAAGAGACCTAAAAATGGCTGTCCACCAGCGTTTACCATCCAACCTGACAGAACTGGAGTGGATCTGCAAGGAGGAATGGCAGAGGATCGCCAAATCCAGGTGTGAAAAACTTTTTGCATCTTTCCCAAAAAGACTCATGGCTGTATTAGATCAAAAGGGTGCTTCTACTAAATACTGAGCAAAGGGTCTGAATCTGTTTGGCAGATTAGATATTTGCGTTAACGAGCAGTTGAACAGATGTACTTAGTGTGTGTAAAATTAAATACAGCACTGCTGATTCAGTGTTCGTTTAAATAGTTCTATTTAACATAAACGTGTTCTCATTGTTTTTGTGCCATATTTTAACTACAGTATATAATTTGATGAGGTAAAAGACCTTCACTTTATTTAGTTCCAAAACTTTTAGTGTAGCTAAGTACCAGCATGACTGTATGTAACTACTTTAGCTTGTAGCTTAGCAAACTACAGATTCAAAACAACTTTCCTAACAGTGGACAGGATAAATATAGAAAAGAAGATAGTTTTATCTTTCAATTACAAGGGTTTAATGTTGCTGGTTTCTAGCTCATGATGTTTGTAATGATACCCAACTGATCTAAAACTGATCTTTCTGTCCAGCTCCCTTATTGATCGGTCCTTTTCAGATGACCGCAAGAAAGCACATCGCAAATCAATCAAGACAAACAGATTAGTGAGGTCTTTTTAATTACAGAAAACAAGGCTCTTCTAGGACACGTCACTCTAAAACTATGTAAAGAGGTGCAGTTATTGATAAGTACAGTTTTAATGACTCAGAACCAAATAATTTAACTAAAAAACATTTGGTAAATTAGTGTTAAAATACACTCAATGAGCAATAACAAAAGTGTTGACTGTTGAAGTGGGGTTACCTTATAGAGGGCAGAGGCTGATGCAGAGGCCACAACAAATGTTATGCCAATAACAGAGTGACTGTGAAAGCCATCAGCGTAAGTCAGCATCACTATTCCAGCGATGGCCAGAATGGCAGCAACAATCTTGCAAAAGAACAAAATAAAGGTCACAGGAATCACAATGTGTTACATCAAACAGCAAAAAGATGGTCTGTAGACTACAACATGTATTACAACAGTAAAAACATCTAAATGTTTAGAAAACGTTTGATATTCTGTGACATTTCCACATATGCACACACACTTGTAATATATATATATATATATATATATATATATATATATATATATATATATATATATATATATATATATATATATATATATACATGTGTATATATACACGTGTCTTTCAGAGCAGATCATGTCTTCCAGAGAATATTGATGACTGAAGTAAAAAGAATGGATTACCAACAACTTTCATTTTTATATTAAACCTTTCTGTGGTTTATTTCTCTTTTTATACACACAAATAGTCAGAATTCAAGGGAGTATGACTCTGGCAATATATCTGATGGAACAGGCCTGCATTATACACGTGTGTGTGTGTGTGTGTGTTTACAAGTGTGTCGAAATGAAAAATGTTTCCAGAGCGTAACTGAACTGAGTGCAGTACAGAAACATTATGAGGGTGTCAGAAAGACTGATTACTCCCACACAAAGACTCCCATAACAGCTTCCTGAACAGCTTTTTGTTCTGGTCCAACTATCTCTGTTCTGTTGCCCTTATTTAAAGGTTTGTGGTTTTGCATTCCCATGGATATGGCTATATTCATATCACCATCATCTTACCAGGAGAAATGCACATGAAAAGCACATGAGTGTATCTCATGAAACCTGTTAAGAACATGTCCAGGGCATATTTCACCATAAAACTGCAAGCAACACAACACAAACACAAAGAAAATTAAGACGATTTTAGGACAATTACAAAACGCTTGAATTGAGTTGTCCCAATTGACCTGGAATATCGTTTCTTTTTCCAAATCTTCACTCACAACTCACCCGTTTTCGCAGGGGATTATAATTTTTTATTTTTTTTCCCCCCTTTTGTTCACTTTTAATTACCACATTCACATCTTTGATAAGATTGTAGGTCATTTCTACTGGGAAAGCTGCACATCCCATATCTGAACTGTATCACAAACCATTCACTGACTAACGTGAGCTCACCTCCCCTCTTTATCATCTAATGTCCTTTGAATGGAACCCACTTAACTAGTACTGCGCCAGGGACGTCCAAACACCCTGACTCACCAAAATCTGCCCAGCACTGCAGTGCGAGTGTGTGCGTGTGTGTGTGTGTGAGAGAGAGAGAGAGAGAGAGAGGAACAGGAACACAGAGAGAAAAAGCAAATGTTACACAGCACTTTGGTTTCTTTGATCTGGTGAAGAAAAAAAAACAGAACGAAGAAATAGAAGAAAGGAGCACAAAGGAAGAAGACAGAAAAAGGTGATTATGAAAGCAAAGTATTGTACTGTGATGGCACTGACTCTGGATTAGACAGAAGAAGAGACCCAGAGAAAACAACACCAGTCATCAATCCACAAGCAAACGTTGCCATCCATCCATCCATCAAACCAACCAACCAACCAACCAACTCTTTTAGCAACACTTGCGATCAAGCATTATGAAAAGTGCATGTCAAATCGATATATAGAATTTCTTCGATCTGTCCAACGAACCGTCCATCCACTCACCCTGACGCCCATGAAGCGATCCCGCAGCACGATCCAGGACAGGAGAAAGACGAAGGCTTTGTTACAGCAGAAGAGGGCAGACACATCTGTGCTGTTGATCTTTCTCAGAGCCTGAAGGTACAAGTAGTTTGTCAGAATCCACAGCAGGCCAAAAGGGGCCACTTTAGTGAAGAACACTTTTGCTGTTAGTCCGTCGTCCCCGAAGAACCGACAGCACTCTCTAAAATACCACAGACAAAAATAAAACATGAATTTAGTGCCAAAAAAATGTTACATTTGATTTACCTTTTACCTTTTTAAAAGTTTGGGGTGGGTAACATATTTTAATACTTTTATTCAGCAAGGATGTATCAAACTGATCAAAACATTTCACATTTTAACCCCCGGTTTCACAGACAAGGCTTAAGCTAGTCCTAGACTAAAATGCATGTCTGAGCTGTTTTAACTGAAAGCAACTTGCACTGACATATCTTAAAATATGTTAGTGCCATTGTTTTGTCTCAAGATACACACCAGTAATGTTTTTTTTTTTTTATAGGTACGTTTATAAAAGCTACTTAAATATCTTAATTGAACTAAGGCTTAATCCTGGCTTAGCCCTGTCTGTGAAACCAGGCCATAAAATTACAAAAGATTTATATTTCTCAAATTGCTGTTATTTTAAAATTGGATATTTGGATGTCAGTCTCAAAATAAGTACAGGTTTACCACCCCCTCAAAACATCTCCCCGTCACACAAAACACCCAACAGATAGTTTGAACAATTGAAAAACTTTTAAAGCTATATTCCCTCATTGAAATGTTTAATGTGTCTGTGTGACATGGTATGATGAGCAAATACACACAATACACACGCTTGTTTCTGCAATTGATCTCTAGCCATTCAGAGCTGTCCTCAGTTCACCTCCATGTTAGATTTAAATAATGGACTCTAATGGACTCTGTGACAATCAGCCAAACTGAGAAGTCCACAGGAAATTGGACTAAACCATTTGATTCAGGAAAGAGGGTCATTTATTTACCTTTATTCACATCTCTTTTCAGTAATTTAAGTGTCTATTAGTTTAGTTTATGTAAACATTATGGGCATTGTAGAAATCTGTCTTGGTTTAAGTTTCATTACTTTGGGTTTTTCTATATACAGTATGTGATTCTTGTTTTATGCAAATCAAAGCATGTCTTTGGCTTTTGTCACTGGATTTTGGGTACATTTATTGTTCCTCAATGGAAGTAAGTATTTGCACATTTCAGGAGTTGCTTATTTTCTTAAGACATTGTTATGTCTTTCATTTCGAACATTATTTTTGTATGATTACCCCATGTTTTTAATTGAGAAATAAAAAAGCTCTTCCTTTTAGAGTCTTTGAAAGGTATTCTATTTGAAGATGTTTATAATTAATTAACTGTTCAGTCTGGCTGTATGGTATCTATTGTTTTGTGCAGTGGTGTTGGGAATATTGCCTTTTCACCTATGCACACGCCTCCATCATTTTTAATTACATTGAGAACCACAATGGAAATGGCTTTTTGTGTTTGCTTATCCTCAGGTTTTTTAATTGTATGGAAAAAAATGTCATCTTGTCTTGTGAAAAACGTGAAAAAATGCTTGTTGTCTCTATTACATTTACAAGCGTCAACAACTGTCATCTACCTCTGATTTTAGTGGAAGTTATGGGGAAGAGTTATGGCTTATTTAATTGTACTGTTATTCAGAAACCAATGTTAATCCATGAACATATACTTTAAAGGGTATAAAAGGGGTATAGAACGTCATGGCATTGTGTACTACATTGCGGAAGTTAATTCTTTTTGGACGTATGTCGAATGCGTATGGCTGTCGCGCCGGAAGCTTGTTATTTTACTTTAAAAAGTTTTAAATAAGGATACTTGTCTTACACAAACACATTGATTCGCTTCAGAAGGCCTTTATTAACCCCCTGGAGTCGTATTGATTCATTTTTTATGGATGGATGCAATTTTTTTTTGTCTTCAGAATTTGGGCAGCCATTCACAACCATTATAAACCTTGGAGGACTAAGGATATTTTTAAATATATCTCCGATTGTGTTTGCCTGAAAAAAGATGATTTTCATTTTTGGGTGAACTATCCCTTTAAGTCACATTGTGCATGAATATGCAATGAGAGGTCTATTTACTAATTTAAAGCTTGACATTTTCCAGGTACCAAGTCTTTGTAGTATATCCCAAGTTATGGCTGGCTGACATCACTTTTTAAGGTCAACATATTAAATGACCCACAGAAAGAGAAAATGTCTACAGCAAGAACCTTTATTTTCTATTCTCTAAGAAGTTAAATGGGTCTCTGGGCTAGATGTCAAAAACCAGCCGATTCTACTATTTTTAATAACATTAGGCTTTGGATAAATAAAGTTGGTTATACTGCTTCATTTAATTAATGCATAACTATAAACAAAGGCACTTCATATTAACAAAACAAAAAAAATCTCTTTCTGCCCTTTCCCCCCTCCATTGCTTTTGTACTCCACAGCTGGTGTTTACTCTTCAAATCCTGTACTGCGGTGCTGTTAATACTGTTTTTCCCTGTATGACAAATTGCTTGGGCTTTTCCCTCATTTTACACAAAGGCATTTGCTAAATTATTAATAAAAGAAGCATTTTACCAGAATCTACAGTATATTTCACTTTCCAAACACTCTTTACTTTGGTCTTCCTAGACAGAGCAGAAAGATACTTTCCTTTAACGGGTCAGTTTAAATATGCAATGTGTCTGCTTAGTATTCAGGACATACAAGATCAAAAGACAAATCCGGAGAGGACAAACCAACCATGCATTATGGCATGGAATTTCCTAAGTGTTCCCCTCAACAGAGATCAGGATCAAAAAATAGAGGGATTTCATGAAACAGATTCACCAGGAAAACACAAAACAGTTCTTACTGTACTACATTTTAATCTTTCACTCTGCTCCAGAGCCTACAGTAGTAAGCTGCACGCATTTTTCTCTGAGAAGTCAGTCCCAGAATGCATTGCTGGATAAACACAATCTCACGGGTCCAGATTCTTACCTGAACCTCTGTTTTGGTGTCTGTCTCTCAGGGCTCTTGCACAGGTGGCCTACGTAATACAGAGGAAAGAATAGGCAGTTCCATGTGGTGGCAAACCATGTGAGAGTGAATGGTGCGTCGTACTGCTTGAAGGTCAGCTTGGCCAGCTGGGTGGAGCCTGCCCATGACGAGCACACGCACATCACCATGGCCACGCCCCATAATGCTTTTCGCACTTGGACGGCTGTCACTCGCACACAGCAGCGTAATCTCTGCCTCCCCGTCCCCGACTCCGCCCCTGCTCCGCCCACCATCGCCTGTCCCTCGGCGGTACCCACGACGTTCTCCCTCGGCCGGTCCTCCCCTACAAGCAAACAAAATGACATCAGCTGCTGATTTATGAGATTTTTTTCTTCTTCATTTTTTTATTATGGTTTTGTGCAAACAGTGAAAAAAGACAATCAAATCACTTGACACTAAGAATACTCCCCCTCATATATGAACTGCAGGGTTGCAGTATTACTACAATCTATGCAGTGAAATGTGACGTTTTCAGTAATGCAGTACAAATGAGGTAATCTGGATGTAGTATTTATTCAGTTTATAACAGCAGTTACTGTTTTTGTAAATCTCCCATTTAACACAGACTCATAAAAAGAGATTTCTCCACATTTTTGGCTCTCATGATCTTATGAAAATGCATAAATCATATACGGAGAATAAAACAAATTCCATGATACTTAGCATTTTCCTTTCAGAACTCTTTTCAAAAGATGGAGAGACTAAAAAAATGCATCTTTATATGTATATATTTAATTTATATATTAATATATTTGGATGACATTTTTTATATAATATATTAATTTCTTAAATTCCAATTAAATATAATTACAATAAAAAATGGTTGTATTTAAATCAATTTAAAGGTGCCATTGAATGTTTTTTTACAAGATGTAATATAAGTCTAAGGTGTCCCCTGAATGTGTCTGTGAAGTTTCAGCTCAAAATACCCCATAGATGTTTTTTAAATAATTTTTTTATCTGCCTATTTGGGGCATCATTAGAAATGAGCCGATTCAGACTGCTGGCCCTTTAATTGCTCGTGCTCTCCGCCCGTCTCTGCCCCCTCCCGAGCTCTCGACTCGATTATTGCAAAAACAAAGTTCACACAGCTAATATAACCCTCAAAATGGATCTTTACAAAGTGTTCGTCATGCAGCATGTCTAAATGCGTAAGTATAGTATTTATTTGGATGTTTACATTTGATTCTGAATGATTGTGATAGTGCTCCGTGGCTAACGGCTAAAGCTACACTGTTGGAGAGATTTATAAAGAATGAAGTTGTGTTTATGCATTATACAGACTGCAAGTGTTTAAAAATGAAAATAGCGACGACTCTTGTCTCCGTGAATACAGTAATAAACAATGGTAACTTTAACCACATGTAACAGTACATTAGCAACATGTTAACCAAACATTTAGAAAGATAAAATATCACTAAAAATATCATGATATCATGGATCATGTCAGTTATTATTGCTCCATCTGCCATTTTTCGCTATTGTCCTTGCTTGCTTACCTAGTCTGATGATTCAGCTGTGCACATCCAGATGTCCTGCCCTTGTCTAATGCTTGAACATGGGCTGGCATATGCAAATATTGGGGGCGTACACCCCGAATGTTACGTAACAGTCGGTGTTATGTTGAGATTCGCCTGGTCTTTTAAACAAATTAGATTTATATAAGAAGGAGGAAACAATGGAGTTTGAGACTAACTGTATGTCATTTCCATGTACTGAACTCTTGTTATTCAACTATGCCGAGGTAAATTCAATTTTCAATTCGATGGCACCTTTAAAATGTAATTTATTCCTGTGTGCTGCTTAATATTTTTGTGGAAACCGTGATACTTTTTTTCAGCATTCTTTGATGAATAAAAAGTTTGAAAGAACAGAATTTATTTGAAATAGATATCTTTTGTAACATTATAAATGCACTTTTGATCAATTTAATGCATCCTTGCTGAATAAAAGTATTAAAGGGATAGTTCACCCAAAAAATGAAAATTATCCCACGATTTTCTCACCCGTGTATATGACTATATACTTTGATATAAGAGAAGAGGAGCTTAAATTTGTTGAACAGCCTTATTTGTTTGAACCACGAGAGGCGTCTAAGCTTACAATACTCGAACATCCTGCGTCATCGCATCAGAGGATTACTCATTTGGCGCAAGTCGACTTGCGCCTTCTGCGTACGGTCGTCCACCTGAAGCTACTTATTTGAATTTATAAAGTTTTAAATATGGATATTTTTCTTACAAAAACACATCGCTTCACTTTAGAAGACCTTTATTAATCCCCTGGAGTTGTATGGATTACTTTTTGGCTTCAAAACATGGCCCCCCATTAACAACCATTATAAACCTTGGTGGACTAAGGATATGTTTATATATATGTCCGATTGTGTTCGTCTGAAAGAAGATAGTCATATACACCTAGGATGGCTTGAGGGTGAGTAAATCATGGGATAATTTTCATTTTTGGATGAACTATCCCTTTAATTTACTTATAAGAAAAACACTTACTGACACTTATTTTTGTCAAACATTCCAGTATTACAAGAGTTTTTCAGCCATTTTAAAAATCCCTAAGATTACATGAAAAAAACGACTTCCAAAAATGTCTCACCAAAGAAATGAAACATCACTTTCTCACCAGTGTTCCCTGAATTTTCAAAGAGGCAATCAATAGCACAGTTTACTCATTCAGCACAGAAACTCTTTCAAAGTGTCAAGGGGAAATGCTTGAAAACCAAGAATACTTAATAATATAGGAACTCTGAATGGAATCTGTCTGGAGTCTCTCAAGAAGTACAGTGCTATTGTTCAGATCAGATAAGCACATCTCAAGCCCATCATCCATTCATAAACGCTCTTAATGGCTCTTAATAGCCCTTCATCTATTCACACGCAGAATAAACGAGTGGAGTAATTACTCTCCCTGCGCCTGGTGGAGGATTCAGTTTGTTTATCCATAAAGAGAAAAAGGTGCATCCTAAGTGCTGAAGCATCTGATTACTCTATGAAACACAATAACATTCTTAACAAGGCAATGATAGATGATTTTTAATTTGCAAGGGTATTCACAAGTAACCGCTCTGTTTGGAATAGCATACTAACAAACTACCACACTAACTAGATTCCAGAATGTGCATTATACAGCAAGCATACTGAACTCGCTTTTGAAAGAAGTCTCTTAGGCCCTTGTTTACACTTGGTATTAAGATGCATTTTGGTTGATTTGTTTACAAGTAGACTACCTCTGGAAGTGTTAGAAAGTGGACAAGCTCAAAACATTTTAGACCATGTTTACGCCTGTAATTAGTGTTGTCCAATTGACAGAAATGCATCTTTAATACCAGGTGTAAACAGGGCTATATACTCACCAAGGCTGCATTTATTTGATCAAAAATACAGCAAAAACAGTACTTTTCTAAAATATTATTACAATTTAAAATAAATGTTTTCTAATTTTCGAATTTGGCAAATCTGAATTTTCAGCATCATTACTCCAGTCTTCAGTGTCACATGATCCGTCTATCATGTGACACTGAAGACTGGAGTAATCATTCTAATATGCTGATTTGGTGTTATCAATGGTGTTATCAATGTTGAAAACTGTTGTGCTGATTAATATTTTCGGAGACTGTGATATATAATATATTTTTTTATATATTATATATATATATATATATATATATATATATGTTTAAAAAAAGTTAAAAATCATTTATTTGAAATAGAAATCTTCATTTTCATTGTGATATTCAATTTAATGTCTCTCTTCATATACGGTGCTCAGCGTAAATGAGTACACCCCCTTTGAAATGTAACATTTTAAACAATATCTCAATGAACACAAAACCAGTTTCCAAAATGTTGACAAGACTAAGTTTTATACAACATCTGTTTAACTTATAACATGAAAGTAAGGTTAATAATATAACTTAAAGAACTAAATGTTCAGTTTTACTCAAATTAGGGTGGTGCAAAAATGAGTACACCCTACTGAAAGTCTCTGGAGCAAAGCTAAATTTTAGACTACAAATGTCTAATTTAACAAGAATTCAACCACAGGTGAGTCTAATTATTCATTACACAGGTGTTCAGCAGACAGTTGACTATAAAAGGGTGTTAAAAATCCTTCCCATTTCATGCAGTCAGCAATGGCACCACATGGAAGAGAAATGTCACAAGAAAATAATTTTACACCAGAAAGGTGAAGGCTACAAAAAGATCAGCAAAGCTTTACTTATCAGTCAGAATACTGTAGCAAAAGTGGTACAAAAATTAAAAAAAGATGGAACTGCAACCATCTCACGGAGATGTCCAGGTCGTCCACGGAAGTAAACACCTCAACAGGAGCGTCTTCTGATGAGAAGGGTTGAAGAAAATCGGCATGCAAGTTCACTGCAGTTATCTAAAGAAGTAGAAAGCCAAACTGGGGTGACTATTTCCCGTGACACAATACGGCGTACACTGCAGAGGAATGGCATGCATGGGTGCCGTCCACAAAAGAAGCCTCTCCTAAAGCCCAGGCACAAAAAAGCCCGCCTAGAGTTTGGCAGGGCCCATGCTGACAAAGATGAAGACTACTGGGACTCTGTACTCTGGAGTGATGAGACTAAGATAAATATTTTTAGAACTGATGGCTTCAAAACTGTATGGTGTCGCAAAGGTGAGGAATACAAAGAAAAATGCATGGTGCCTACAGTGAAACATGGTGGTGGCAGTGTCCTTATGTGGGGCTGCATGAGTGCTGCTGGTGTCGGGGAGCTGCATTTCATTGATGGCATCATGAATTCACAGATGTACTGCTCTATACTGAAAGAGAAGATGCTACCATCACCCCGTGCCCTTGATCTTCATGCACTTTTCCAACATGACAATGATCCTAAACACACATCTAAGGCCACTGTTGGATTTCTGAAGAAGAACAGGGTGAAAGTGATTCAGTGGCTCCTGATCTGAACCCAATCGAACACCTATGGGGAATTCTGAAGAGACAAGTTGAGCATCACTCTCCATCCAGCATCCACTCTCTAAAAGACCTCATTCTTGAAGAAAAAGACAGAAGTTGCAAAATGTCGCCAACTTGTTCATTCTATGCCTAGAAGACTTGGTGCTGTCATTAAAAATCATGGAGGCCATACAAAGTACTAGATGTAGTAGTTTTTGTTGTGGGGTGTACTCATTTTTGCATCACCCTTGAGTAAAACTCAAAAATGTGTAATCTAAGTTATATTATTAACCTTACTTTCATGTTATAAGTTAAACAGATGTTATATAAAACTTAGTCTTTTCGACATTTCTCATTGAGATATTGAGATATTGTTTAAAATGTTTAAAATGTTACTTTTCAAAGGGTGTGTACTCATTTACGCTGAGCACTGTATACTAACCAGTGATGGGAATAACAGCGTTATAAATAACGCGCGTTACTAACGCCGTTACTTTTTTCAGTAACGAGTAATCAAACAAATTACTTTTTCTCCCGTTACAACGCCGTTAGCGTTACTGACAAAAAAAATGCCGCGTTACTATACTTGAGCTCACTGAAGCGGTTTTCATCCGAGTAAGCTCTCTCTCAGCCATAGGACCTGCAAAGTTTTTTTCTCTGGTGTGTGCTGCGGTTAGTCATACACAAATATAATTTTAAACTGATAATAATGTACGATGCGCTGTGTGTGTGTCTGTCAGAGCATGCGAGCTGAGCGCGAGCTCAAACCAGAATACCCTTTTTGATGCTTGATCGAAAATATGTGAAATGAGTTTTTTTCTAGTCGACTAGTAGTTGTTCATTTAAGCTATTAGTTGACTAATCACATTTATATTAATTTAATTTCTTAAATACTGGAGAGAATAAACCATAATAAGGAGCGTTTACATAATACAGGCTTTAGCACTCAAGCGCACGCATAATTGCCATAAAGAACCGGCAAAAGTAATGATTATGAGTGTGACAAAAACAGCAAGGAGACATTTTAATTGTTTATTAATAAAGTAATGTTTTCTGAATCAGTGTAGGCTGCAAAGATGAAGTTGACATTGCTGATTCTCATTGCTGATCATCTGCTCATATGGACGCGCCTAGAGAGATAACGCACATTTCATTCGGATTAGGCTATATAATCAGAGTAGCCTCTTTCTTTTCGTGTTTAATTACTTAATTTTCGTTAAAGTAGATATTTCAAGCATTCTATAGATATATTTCTCATGTCTGCGAGGCAAGCAGCCTCTGAGTTTCGGTTCATTTAGCCTGTAAGACGCGCTCCAGTTCACGCGCCAGTGATCGCGCCCGCGCCTCCATGTCATGATTTTATTGTCTGCTATATTTGCTTGTTATATATTAAATCCAAGCAATTGGTTGATGAAACATTGATTAAAATTAAGATACAATTTTTACAAAACGAAATTCACTTTAAAGAGAGGCTTTCTATAAAACAAAACTTAATGAAGTGTTTAAAATCATGTCTGACCCACTCCATGTCTCCCGATATATTTGCGCATCTTATGACGCATCTTACTCACGCTGTTCACTTTTCATAATCGAATAAATGGATTTAAAACATAACATAGGACTATTTAAACATAAATATGAAACTACGTTTTCTTTAATGGCTACCAACACAGTACAGAGAAATTTCATTGTCGTGAGCAAGAGCGGATCATGAGTCAGGAGTCGCATCAAGAATAATTTATTCTTAGACTTATATGTAATATTGGGGGCATTCAATTTATTTGGCATATTTTTATTTTATTTTATTTTTATTTTTTTTAAAGTAACGCAATAGTTACTTTCCCTGGTAATTAGTTACTTTTATAATGATGTAACTCAGTTACTAACTCCGTTACTATTTGTGAGAAGTAACTAGTAACTATAACTAATTACTTTTTTAAAGTAACGTGCCCAACACTGATACTAACTAATATTAATCTATTGGTCCATTATCAGTAGATGATGCTACTTTTCCAGACACATTGCATAGCTGAAAGCGTCTATTTCAAATGATAATTTGATATCACAAACTAGCCTGAATCCTAATCTTTACAGCAAGTGATTTAAGTGAAAGATGATTTCGTCTTGAGACCCTCTCATGTACAACAAACAGCCTAGAGAAATTTCACATACAGTATACAACAATGCAGCAAAATTCTGTATTCTAGGTATTTTTAGACACACCGGCTTTACTTTTAGAGGTACAGAAGCTGTATGTCCCAAATTCTAAGAGACTCTTTAAAGCAGCTTAATTATTTGCTGGTATTATGTAAGATTTTCTGTTTCTGCTGACTCTGAGAGCCCTGAATCCATGATTATACTTTTAGAGTTCACCAGTCCACCCGAACACACTCTTTAGCCTTTATGTACCTGAACCCTTTGGGATGTGCATGGAGAAGCTTTCAACATCCAAACAACAACAATACAACAGCATGTTCATCGATAGATCTGTTTCTGTTGACAGAAGTTACAGTTTCCATACAGAAAGAATCAAATTACTCCCAGTCAAATAACACCACCCACGGTGAATGTGTAAACCGAAACTATAGTGTACACACACACACAATCTAGCTATGGAAGCTGTTGTTATTTCAAACACCACAGCAAATGTGAAATCTATTTTACTTCCAAAGATAGTTCTTTAATTCAACCTTACATTTGGTCCTAAGTATGCTAAACAAAAGCAATACATTTGAAATTATAACAGCGTTTGTTTTTTTTTTTGTTTTTTTGTGACCATTTTAATTGCATTCTGGAACGAACAGCAATCTCATACCTTTCATAAGCAGCGCTATTTGATAAGAGTTGCTGCAGGCCACTTTAGCAGCATTTACACTGAGAATAATTGTGTTCACCTTCACGTCGAGTGCAGCTTTGCTTGTCTTTGAAAACAGCAACAACATGCCACATCCACTGACATCTGAAAGGATATACTCAACCAGGAGGAGGAATTTTAAATGGCAAAATCATACAAAAAAAAAAAAGGCAAAATGAGTAAGTGCACTGAATCTTAATGGGAAACCCCAAAAAGCCAAAATTTAAAGCCATGATGTGTATTTTCCATGTCGGACTACTCAAGGGACTCAACCTCATAGCTCTTTTAAATGACCCATGAAATGTAAACTGTTCATGGATGTGTGAAGCTACCCCTCACAAAACAAAACCTAGCATTCACTGCACTCTCCCAGCATTGCCGCTGTATATGTTTTCAAACCTACGTACCACTTCCCTATCCCATCATAATGAACTGCCACTACCACTGGGTATTTAACAAGTGGGTAATTATCTGAAAGCAGTGAACCTGTGTAGTTACCATGGAGACTAATGATGCGATAGAAATCTTTGGAGACACATGCTCACAAATACATATAGTACACAACACACAAGCTCAGCAGAAATCTTAGTTACACTTCATTTTAATGTGTCCTTGTTACATGTTACATGTATTTACTATGGTAATCACCATAAATCAGGCATAATTACATGCAACTAACCCTAAACCAAACCCTAATCCTACCCTTACCCTAAAGTAAGTACATGTACTTAATTGATATTACTCAGTACTTATATATATAATTACATAGTAATATGGACACATTAAAATAAAGTGTAACCAGACATTCTGTTACCTATAGGTAATGTTGCACATACATGTCAGTCAAGTCAAGTCATCTTTATTTATATAGTGCTTTTTACAATGCAGATTGTGTCAAAGCAGCTTTACATTGATAACTGGCAAATAATTTTGGCTGCATAACAGCTATAGAAGAAAATGGTGTCATAGTCCATCTTAAGGAAATTTGGTTATTTAGTTAATTCATCTATACATCGGCTCTGGAGAAAACAGTGATGTCATCGTCCAGCTCAGTTCAGTTTGCATACAATGGTGTCTATGCAGGCAGATCAAAAACATTGTTGAATACCAAGTGTCCTCAACTACGCAAGCCAAAAGGCGACAGCGGCAACTCCAACGGTGAAAAATTGGAGCAAAAAACCTTGGGAGAAACCAGGCTCAGTCAGAGGGCCAGTTCTCCTCTGGCCAACAGTGAACAGTGCATGATTATGATTCAGGCAGCTTACAGGTCATAAATCAGATTGGGATCGCAACTAACTCTCATTAGAGTGTTAGTTGAGTATTAGTAGAATGTTAGAGCTAGGGTTTGTAGAATAAGGGGTTAGAGTTAGTAGAATATGCTACACTTGCAAAGTAACTTATAGTCAGTAGAATGTCTGTTGGGGAGCATCAAAATAAAGTGTTAGGAGATATTAAGCAGACAGTCTATTAAAACTCTAATGAGAGTAAGTTGACAATGTATGTGACTTATAGTTTACAGAAAGTCTAAAGGGGACCATCAAAATAAAGTTTTATTGAAATCTTAAGGCTGGAACACACCAAGCCGACGCCGACGAACTAGTGGCGACGAAAGCAGACTGAGGGGTTGGCTCACGTCGGCAGCGTCTGTGTCCAAAGTTGCCCTGACACATCAAACCAACGCTAGACAGCCGACGGCCAAGTAGCACGTCAGTTCTGCGCCTGTGTGAGATGAAATGCCTTTCCGAACCAGCAGGTGGCAGTAGCTGAACAGCCAATCAGATGGCCCGACGGACCGACGAGCTCTGGCGCTGATTCAACATTTTGAATCGGCCGAAAAAAAGGCGGCGAGGACCAACTTCAGCCGATGGTGCGGAACACACTGAGAAAACTTATTCGGCCGACGAACAAAAACTGCCAGACGGCCGACCGTCGGCTTGGTGTGTTCCTCCATTTAAAGAAATTTGCACTGTGGAAGAAAGAAGTAAGTAAATAAATAAATAAATAAATGCCCAATATCAAATATAATAATAATAATAATAATTAGAGAATAAAAAATAAACATCCCATTTATAATAATAATAATAATAATTTTATTAACTCTGCCCTGTACCATCAACACACCATCAAAACGATACTGCAGGTGGAAAAATAAGCATGTGATTTGGCTGCTATAAGGAGATGTCAATGAGACTATTTTATCATATTATCATCACCAAATGCAGTTTCTGCAAGGATATTCTGTGTAATTAACAGTGAGAGAATGTCCTTGACTCTTGACTTCAGAAGGACGTCTTTAGCAGGACTGATGGAGTATGAATCAGAATGTCACTTACTGCTAATGACTAAGCCTTTGACCTTCATAGCAATTTAAAATGATTAAAAAGGTTCTTATGGAAGCCTTCTGATATAATTTCTAAAGGATTAAGTGCAGTTAATGGCAATTTCCATTTCCAATTTTCACCATTAGAAAGAGATGATCCAGAAAGGAGACCACAAGGAGGTAATGGGAGGTCAGTGGAAAATTTAAGATAAAAAGTATGAAAAATAAAGGAAATATTCCAAGAATCTTACATTATTACTTAACTTTTCTACTCTTTTCTAAAAACGGGATTATTTCATTCTGTTGAGACTATTGAAATAATTATGACAACAAAAGTATTACACTTACTGTTTCATTTTTATTTAATTATTTAATTTAGCAGTATAAATCTACATAGTATAAATTCAGTATTATAAAACTTTCTATCTAGTAGTATAAATTTAATTAAATGCTGGTCCTTCACAAAGAGAATAATCACATTTGGAGTAGTTGGCATCAAGTTTGAAAATGCCATCATTCCCATTTTGAAAGGTACAATATAGTGCCGTCATTGTTGTAAGATAAACCCAGACAGGGTGATCAGGACCCCAATTCGAAGCTAGCACTGCCTTTCATTTTTTTTTTTTTTTTTGTTTATGTAGGAACACTTCTGAAGGATTCTATTTCGAAGGCATCATAGCTTCAAGTAACAGTTCTTCTTTTTGACAGGGAAGATTAAAATCTGTCTGTGCCAGAGGCTTGCTGCTGAATCAGGCTAGTGAGTGTTTCTCACAAAAAGCATTACAAAATGAATTGACGTGTCAAGAGGAGCACAGACAAAGTGCATTGGCAATGAGGGCAGCGGTCAGAGCTCACAGTCACAAAATGCCATGAAAGTTCAGCCTCAAAGACGTGACAGATTTGAATCAGAACCTCTGTGACCCAGACTCTGCAAAAACTGTGACACAGCGAGCTTAAAAAAAGAAGTGGTAGGGAATGGCATTTGGTAGGTGCTGGTATAATGAGCACACAATCTGAACCCAAAAGCAATGGAAAAATATTAAGATTTAATGAGTCATCTTTCACCCTATTTCCTGCTTTAGCCAAAATACGCCTACAGTCCACAATGGTGAGTCTTAAAAATGCTGGATGAACCATAATGGTAACTGCAGCCATCTTAAGGAAGTCATTAAATCTGATGATTGCTTAGTGTTACTGCCACAAAATATGTGCCTTTTGTAAAAGAACAGATGCACAGGATTTTCCCTAATGATTCCCTATTTTAGGATAGTAATGTGCCCATGTACGCTGCTAAACTCATAGTGAATAAGTTATCATTACATTCATGCGTCATTCTGAAGCGACATATGCCTTATAACTGACTCTTAACACTGTGTCTATACCAGACGCAAGTGGCACAATGCAACACAACAAAAGAAAGCAGAACCCATTATAATCATGACTGTCTACTCTGGATGCAGCGTGGTGTGATACAACACATCCCTGACAGTAAACCGATGTTCCTTTCTATTTCTGACGTACTCCAAGCTCCCATGCTACTTCTGATATGAAAAATAAATGGATTTTGAACCTTTGCATCAGGTGTAGAAACATTGTAAGGCTACGTCTGCATTAATCCGGATGGCGTTTTCATTTCAAAACGCTCTCTGTCCATGCTAGCATTTTCAAGCAAAAAAAACACACAAAAAACGGGAAAGAGCTTTGCGACTGACTGTACAAATAGATTTGACAAGAAACCTGAGGTATATTTTTACAGAATGCTAAAAGCTACAGAAAAGTGAAGCTAATGGATTGCTACAATTCACAGAAACAACTGGACTCCAGGCAGCGAAACGTGGCAACTTGTGTCAATACGTTGAAATTTGAGGTAAAAATCATACCCTATATATTGTATTGTTATATCTTGTACTGTAGCAGGCCTCCTTCAGTCGTTGCCGACTATGGAAGATGCGCCCGGTCGTGAAGTCATGTTGACATCTTTAGAACAGCGCCGACTATGGCTGACGAGGCCAATGCGGGAGAGACAGACTCTGCCACAGCGGATGCATGTATGTCTGGCTTTGGTGGTGTCTTCAAGAGAGCGACCTTTATGTCTAGCTCTCTTTTCCTCCATTAAGGTCTGGATGTACTCTTCCCTGAGTCTATGCTGTTTCTGAAGAACACTTCGCCACCTGTTGTTTTCAGCTGCAATGTCTTCCCAGTTCTCTATATTGATGAGCAGAGGTTTCATATCACGTTTGCAGACATCCTTATAACGCAGCTAGGGGCGGCCAACAGATCTCTTGCCAGAGGCTAGTTTGCCATACAAGATATCCTTTGAGATATGGCCATCTTCCATCCAGTGCACATGGCCACGCCAGCGCATCCTGCCTATCCTGTCTAAGTAGCGTGTACATGGTGGGAAGACCAGCGCGTGCAAGAACCCAAGTGTTGGGTATTTTGTCGCTCCACTTTAGGCTAAGGATGCGACGAAGGCAACGCAGGTGAAAGCTGTTCAGCCTTCGTTCTTGGTTGGTATACAGTGGGTACGGAAAGTATTCAGACCCCCTTAAATTTTGCACTCTTTGTTATATTGCAGCCATTTGCTAAAATCATTTAAGTGATTAATACAGCACCCCATATTGACAGAAAAACACAGAATTGTTGACATTTTTGCAGATTTATTAAAAAAGAAAAACTGAAATATCACATGGTCCTAAGTATTCAGACCCTTTGCTCAGTATTTAGTATTAGCACCCTTTTGATCTACAGTAATACAGCCATGAGTCTTTTTGGGAAAGATGCAACAAGTTTTTCACACCTGGATTTGGGGATCCTCTGCCATTCCTCCTTGCAGATCCTCTCCAGTTCTGTCAGGTTGGATGGTAAACGTTGATGGACAGCCATTTTTAAGTCTCTCCAGAGATGCTCAATTGGGTTTAAGTCAGGGCTCTGGCTGGGCCATTCAAGAACAGTCACGGAGTTGTTGTGAAGCCACTCCTTTGTTATTTTAGCTGTGTGCTTAGGGTCATTGTCCTGTTGGAAGGTAAACCTTCGGCCCAGTCTGAGGTCCTGAGCACACTGGAGAAGGTTTTCGTCCAGGATATCCCTGTACTTGGCCGCATTCATCTTTCCCTCGATTGCAACCAGTCGTCCTGTCCCTGCAGCTGAAAAACACCCCCACAGCATGATGCTGCCACCACCATGCTTCACTGTTGGGACTGTATTGGACAGGTGATGAGCAGTGCCTGGTTTTCTCCACACATACCGCTTAGAATTAAGGCCAAAAAGTTCTATTTTGGTCTCATCAGACCAGAGAATCTTATTTCTCACCATCTTGGCAAACTAAATGCGGGCTTTCATGTGTCTTGCACTGTGGAGAGGCTTCCGTCGGGCCACTCTGCCATAAAGCCCCGACTGGTGGAGGGCTGCAGTGATGGTTGACTTTCTACAACTTTCTCCCATCTCCCGACTGCATCTCTGGAGCTCAGCCACAGTGATCTTTGGGTTCTTCTTTACCTCTCTCACCAAGGCTCTTCTCCCCCGATAGCTCAGTTTGGCCGGACGGCCAGCTCTAGGAAGGGTTTTCGTCGTCCCAAACGTCTTCCATTTAAGGATTATGGAGGCCAGTGTGCTCTTAGGAACCTTAAGTGCAGCAGAATTTTTTTTTTTGTAACCTTGGCCAGATCTGTGCCTTGCCACAATTCTGTCTCTGAGCTCTTCAGGCAGTTCCTTTGACCTCATGATTCTCATTTGCTCTGACATGCACTGTGAGCTGTAAGGTCTTATATAGACAGGTGTGTGGCTTTCCTAATCAAGTCAAATCAGTATAATCAAACACAGCTGGACTCAAATGAAGGTGTAGAACCATCTCAAGGATGATCAGAAGAAATATACTGCCATACAGTAGAGTGCTGACAATGCAGGCATTATACACTGCCATTTTGGTAGAGGTTGACAGCTTATTATTCCCCCAGACACAAGTGGTAATTCGGCCTAGGGTTGTTGCGGCCTTGCCAATACGCTTATTGATCTCAGCGTCAAGAGACAGATTATTGCTGATGGTAGACCCAAGGTATGTAAACAGGTGGACAACATCAAGTACGTGGTTGTCGATGGTAATGACAGGAGGAGTATCCACGTCTTGGCTTAGCACTTTTGTCTTTTGCAGGCTAATGGTCAGTCCAAAATCTTTACATGCTTGGGAAAATTTGTCCATGATGCGCTGAAGTTGTTGTTCCGTATGTGAAGTGATGGCAGCGGTATTCTCTTGTATTGACAGCTCATCAATTAAATATTTACCATCTTGTATTCTGCATAATTGGAAGTTTTTTAAATAAACACTGATAACTAGTTGTAGGGCTGGACGATATATATAACACTGACATACAGTCTAACCAAAATGTATTCAGACACCTTGAACATTTCATTCATTAATACAGCTTATTCACTATAGTTTAAAAAAAATGGTTATAAAATATGACAAGGTCTCAGAGTTAAACTGTGTCAGAAAAATGTATCTTAATTATGTCAGATAACACTTAAGCAAAACATGGTCAGGTCAAAGTGTCTGAATAATTTTTTGTTCCAAATTTTTTTTAAATTTTACTGGTAGTCCACTGTATGAAGAATTTTTATGTATAATATATCACAGTTTACTTTATTTTGCTATCCTCACTCATATAAATGAACTATAGTGTCCTGCACCCACTAGTAAACATATATCAAAAATATAAAAAATGTCTGAATCATTTTTGGTTTGACTGTAAGGATCACCCGGATTTAGGCCTAACTATATTGCAAAATTTGCTTCATGTATTTCCATGGCGTCAAAATCAGGCATATAAATGTCAAGAAACATGATTCCTGGCTGCATGTCAATATCCATGGATCAGTGGATCTTTGGTAAGTTGTAAGGAACACTATATTGAGTCCAGCCTTTAGTTTAAACTGATAATCATTTGTTTTACTCGCGTTTTCACTGTTTTCCCTATTAAATCTAGTCCAGCAGCAGGTTCTTTTGCCACTCAGTTCAGCTGAGGGGGCATGTTCCAACTGGAAAATGACGTCAATGCATACCCTCTATTGCTGGTGCGACCAGGTCGCACTCAATCACCATTCCATGTATGGTCTAAAACATAATTGCTTTCATGATTTGCAGCAGGAATGTAATATAAAGGTTGTACAAAGTAACAACTATCTTTAGCAACACTGTGAAAATGAATAGCACACAGCAGGCACATATACCAGTACAAACATAGATATCTATTGGTACAATATACGTCACATGACTAAAAATGCGTTATCGTTTTCAAATACCTCCGTTCTCTCAGCTCACACTATACAATGTGAAAACAGCATTTTCAAGTTTATCCACTTCAGAAAGCTCTGTTTAGCAGGACAAAAACACTGTCTGAGTGTGGACAGACGGCCAAAACGTTGAGAAAAAGATGCAATTTCAAATGAAGACATAGCTTAAATTGTGCACCCACAGCTAGAACCTTTTTCTTGCCCATTTCTATCTATTTTGGAATGCATCTGAGCTCTACGTAGTCTTTGGTTGCTTTCTTCCTTTCTATGTTTGTCTCTGCAGTGCAGATCTCTCTTGCTGATAACTGCCAGTTCTTTGTAGTGCCAACTTTGCACAGAGTGCAACCAGCATGAAAGAGGACAGCCTTCTCTCTCACACACGCACTACGGAGCAGGTCCATGTTATTTTGTAATAGCATCATCATAAGCGTGTCTGGGACATCAGTGAGTCAGGCAGACTTCAAACAGTTAGAGATAAAATATGAACGTGTTGCCATCTGCGTGACAGTGGTATAGCTCTGCAGCGCAACATCTCCCATGGATTCGTGAACAGCACGGTTTATAGTGGATTTCCCTAGATGCCTAACACGTCCTTGAAGGAATATAGCCTACCATGTTAAATGCAAGTTAAGCTCTGCTGAAAGAATTACAGACATGTTGTCGATTACCACAGAAAGCCTTTGTTTCGACTCATTCCTAAGACTGGGCGATATAAATGGAATTTTTACAATATATTTGAAATTATTTTGCTGGTGATATAATATTAAACACTAAATACTGTGATGATTTTAATGGATTTTTTTTCAGCCTTGACACGACAATTAGTTTGATTCATTTCCATTAATAAGTTCAGTGAATCATTTGAAAACTCTGATTCACTGATTTTAGGTTCAACTCAAAAATGTTTCTTTTGCTGCTCTGAAATGATGAATGTTGATGAAATGATGGTTCCTCTGAAAACAGTATTTCAAGTTATTTTTGAGCAAATACATATGTTCTGAATATCAGCAAATGGTGGAAAAAAATATGGAGACATTTGTTCTTTAGCTATTTCATACAAAAATACATTACTACCATTTAAAATATATATATTTTAAAAAAATTTATACTTTTATTCAGCCAAAAGTGAGAGTAAAGACATTTATAATGTTACAAAAGATTTCTATTTCAAATGCTGTTCTTTTGAACTTTCTATTTATCAAAGAATCTTAAAAAAATGCACAAAAATATTAAGCGGTTTTCAACATTGATAATAACAAGAATTTTGGTAACACTTTACTTAAAGCTTTTATGTATAATGCATTACAAAGGTATTCTTAATGTACGTTATAATGCATTGCACCAAACATTCTTTGAATTTGCTGTTTTTCATGTGTTTTACTAATAGATCAGTATTATAATGTATTATAACTTTGGTTACAATCATTCATAAAATCATACAATGCATTATAAGGTGCATTAAAAGGCATAATTAATGCCTTGCAATATATATAAAGGCTTTAAGTAAAGTGTTAAAGCCTTTATATACAGGATCATGTGACACTGAAGACTGGAGTAATGATGCTGAAAATTCAGCTTTGCCATCACGGGAATAAATTACATTTTAAAAAATATTAAAATAGAAAGGGGTATTTTAAATTGTAATAATATTTCACAATATCACAGTTTTAATGTATTTTTGATCAAATAAATGCATCCTGGGTGAGCAGAAGACTAAAAACATTAAAAAAATAAAAATTTTGAACGGCAGTGTACAAAAATATTCAATATAATCAACATGTCACAGATGCTTAACCTGCATTTTACTTAAAATATATCTTTAATTTTCAAATTATTTTTTGATCATTAATTAATAACTTTTTCTACATTATACAACAAAACGTAAGTGTTAAATTGCATATATTAGTAGCTTGGTGTAAGGTTCTGCATTCCAGTCGTCCAGCTGCTAAGAGTGGCAGATGCTTTGCTGTATGATAATGGCCCTCATAAATTACAATTTATTTATGCTGACACCACCCATATGTTTTCAAACTCATCGCTTATGGTCCGCAGTGGGGCTGTTCCAGGTTTATAAGACAATCTCTCCATATGAAATTAAAGAAAACACATTATTCCGTATCATATTACAAGACACAGCTTGAAGACAAACTCACTTAAACATGTCCAAACATCCTCATCATGGTCAGACCGTATCTATCTATATGCAAAAAAATTTATTTTATTTTAATATTTACCTATCAAATGCATTCTGAGCTGGTGGTTTTATTTTATTCAGCATCTGATGGGCAGCATCGGTCTGGGGATGATGCTGCTGGAAAATACGGTACAAACAAGTACTGACTGGATGTTTGTGTGTGTGTCTATGAAAGTCTATGAAAACAAGTGGTTGTGTACTGTGTGTGTTTTGGTGCAGCAGGTCAGTGAACCCTGAAGTGTCCAGCCAGAAGAACAGATGCCCGGGATGTCACACTCTGTTGTGACCCTGCTCACGGCTCACAGACTTGACAGAGAAAAGCATATCCCTGCCAGTCACCCACTGTGTGTATGTGTGTGTGTGTATATATATGGCTGTGTACTGCAGTATTGTGCATCAGAGACATTTAAGTGGATTGTTGATTAATTTAATCTTTTCTGTTTATCAAAAACAAAACAAAAAAACTAATTTTTATGGATTCATTCAGTGACTAAACTGAACAGAGTCCATCCACCCCTCTATCTCCTTCTCCGCAACAGCCTATAGATCCTGCAGAAGAAAGACTGCAGTTTAACAGACTGGAGTCACGCCAGCGTTCCTGCTCTAGATCAATACATAATAGATAGACTGTAAGTCCCCTGCTGAATCTAATTGATGAGCTAACGCTGCAGGTGTCTCCCCAAACAGAGCTTTCCACACAAATATCCTGACAGTGTGAAGTGCCAAAGTAATCTGACAGTTAACTTGCAGCCTTCGACTTAAGTATACAACACTAATCCAGCTCAGTCTGCAAACGCTGAGACAAGTGTGCCGAAACTCATCAATAAAATGCTCCAAAACATTTCTGATATGTCTGGTCAGACGAAGAAGATGATGTGAGGCACAGTGGATCTAAATGCAGCATCACTTTATTAAACAAAATACCTCAAATGAGAGGTAACAAGCTAATGAACTAAAAGGAAACAGATGCGAGTAACTAATCAAAAATTATGGTATCCGATGATGAGGAAGAAAATAGGAACAAATGAATCGGAGAACAATGCAAAACAAACTAAAAGTCCATGAAAATGAAACCAAGTCGTGACAATTTCTGACTTGCTAGATGCACTTCATGAGAATTCATTCATCGAACAAGAAAAAAATACTGTCAAAAACAATGACAAACATAATTCCTTGTGTGAACAAAACAAGGCATTTTGTATTTTTATTAAGAAATTTAAAAAATGGAAATTGGAAAACTATGCTAAAAAATAAATAAATTTCACTGTTGTTAGTTTTACTCAAACCATCCTTGTTCACATTACTTAAAAAACTCATGTAACTACATGAACTTAATTCAAGTGAGTTGTTTCTGCTAAAAATTAGTATTGTCAGCTTTACTTAAAGGTGCTAAAGAGGATGTTTTGTTTTATACATTTTTGCAATATTACTTTTATTATTGCAGTCTTTACTAACTTATAAAAGACTATTTATTAGGTGCACTGAAAGGAATAATATTAATATACATCATCTGTGCACGAGGTAGGGCCTTAAAAACATCAGCCAATCGTTTACGCAATCATCGCTTAAACGATTGGCCCTCTGGCTTGTCAATCACTGCCGTGACATTCCTTGTGAGAGATGTGCGTGGCTGCACGCTCCAGTAACTTTCCACACTCCACAGGCGCTGCATGCGATGTTTTTGTCCGGAGACAGGAGTAACAACTGCAGATTATGAGTTACCTGCGGTGAGTCCGACATAATGAATCCACTAACACGATACAGCGAATGCCGGTGGTAAACACTCGTGTTCCAATACTCGTGCACGAGTTTTGGGAGGCGTTCCCTCGAAAGGAGGGGGGGTTGTTCTTACGCATGCGCTCATTTCAAAAACTCAGTAACAGTCTTTGGTTTCTCAGTCGACGAAAAGATCCTCTTTATCACCTTTAATAAGTGTTTGTTCAGTCAACTTAACATTGCTAAGTGAAACGCACAAATTATTGTTGACAAAATTAACTGGGCAGTGGATCCATAGTTCATGCTTTGCAAGGGACTGCATTAGGAGAGTAAATTTAGGGATTAAAGTTTTATTTTATGTGTTTTTCAGTAAAGGGAAAGATGTTGTTAGTTTATATAAGTGTTTAATGTTCAGTTATTTTGGACATTTAGAGGGGTTTCTGTAATGTTTTTGAATTTTGTGGTTACCATTATGCAGAAGAGTGGTGCCTGTGTTTAGGCTGTGAGCAATCATATACACATATACACAGGTAAATTAAGTCAAAAAATGTGGTCACCTTACGTGATAAACATAACATTAAGTAAACTGCACATATAAATATTATGTAACAATTCAAATGATTTGCATTTACTCAAAGAAATTGTCAGCTTTACTTGAATTTCATTTGTTCATACAACTAAATTGTTATCTGTACAAATTACTCACTATAGTTGTGTGGAACCACTTGACACTGCTTTTTTACAACAATTTCTTGAGTGCGCAATAATGGCAGTAAATGGGCTTGTTTAAATACACTGATTCATTCAGGAACGCAACAAGTGACTAGTGAGTAACTGAATCAGTCACTGAACAGATTCGCTCAAAAACACATGAATCATTCATGAATGATTCACCATTACTGTGTGTCACTTAGAGATGTGCAACTAATTCTGCTGACAGAAATGTTTTATACTGTATTTGTATTAAAGGGTTAGCTGACCCAAAAATGACAATTCTGTCATTTATTACTCACCCTCATGTTGTTCCACACCTGTAAGACCTCCATTCATCTTCGGAAGAAAAAATTAAGATATTTTTCGATAAAATCCGATGACTCAGTGAGGCCTGCATCGCCAGCAATAACACTCCCTTTTTCAATGCCCAGAAAGCTACTAAAAACATATTTAAAACAGTTAATGTGACTGCAGTGATTCAACTTTAATATTATAAAGGGACGAGAATGCTTTTTGTGCGTCAAAAAAACAAAACAATTCTGACTTTATTCCACAATATCTAGTGATGGGCGATTTCAAAACACTGCTTCATGAAGCTTCGAAGCTTAACGAATCTTTTGTTTCGAATTAGTGGTTCGGAGCGTGTATCAAACTGCCAAAGTCACGTGGATTACTGAAGTTTCAAAACACTTATGACGTAGTGAAGCCTTGTTTACTGAATTCATGTGATTTTGGCGCTCTGAATCACTGATTTGAAACAAATGATTTGTAAATCTTCGAAGCTTCATGAAGCAGTGTTTTATAATCACCCATCACTAGATATTGTGGAATAAAGTCAGAATTTTTTTTTTTTTTTTTTTTTGATGCACAAAAAGTATTCTCGTCCCTTTATAATATTAAAGTTGAACCACTGTAGTCACATGAACTGTTTTAAATATGTTTTTAGTAGCTTTCTGGGCATTGAAAAAGGGAGTGTTTTTGCTGCTGATGCAGGCCTCACTGAGCCATCGGATTTTATCAAAAATATCTTAATTTGTGTTCCGAAGATGAACGAAGATCTTACGGGTGTGGAACGACGTGAGGGTGAGTAATAAATGACAGAATTATTAATTATCTGCAGACAATGTACATTTTATATATCTATATGCAAAGTTCTGTCATGAAACTCTAGATGCGAAGGCTAATAGGTCCTAAACTCAACCTGCTCGTAATCACATCATTATCTATAGGACACAGATGATTGGTTCCTGCTATATCAGTAGCCAATGAGCTCACATGCTCAATCTTCAAATACATGAGTAGCATTTGCCTTAGCAGTGCAGCGCGCTTTCAGAAACCTTCCACCTTCCCCAGCTCCACCTGTATAGATCTGCTATGGGTAATTCATGTATGCTATATTGTGCAGCAGCAGCATGTCTTACTTGCTCACAGCAGCGTGTCGTGTATGTATTGGCAGTAGCAAGTAGTGTGTATGTATTGGCAGTAGCAAGACCAAACATATCAACATTGTCATACCCATTACCATGCCAAACACTCAGAGTTCTCATGACAGAAATAAAGTTTTTAAATGTATACATATGTATACACACAAATATCCTGACATACATACATACATATACTTTGCTCCGGTGGAATAAAACATATGCCTAATCATAATCAGAGACTTGCTACTGCCAATGCATACATGACACGCTGCTGTGATCATTTAAGACATGCTGCTGCTGCACAAATAGCCTGCATGGTATTACCCATAGCAGATCTATACAGGTGGAGCTGGGGAAGGTGGAGGGTTTTTGAAAGTGTGTTGCAAACTGCTACAGAAAACACCAAGTTTTTGAACATTGGCTGCTGATGCCACAGAAACCAATCAGCTGCACCATGTAGAGAGCGTTGTGATTTCTAGCAGAATAAGTTAAGTACGTATCAGCTTACACCATCTAGAGTTTCATGTCGGAAATCTGTATTAATATATTAATATAATAATATAAAAAGTCAAGACTTCCTGAATATCTTTGTCTTGTAATCCAAACAAGAAAATGTATATGTTTGAAAAAGTACCCGTTTCCATTTACGCAAAATGCCTCAGTCTGAATTACGTGCATTCAAACACAAATGTATCACAAGCAACATGCAAAAGTTATTCTTAGACCAAAGCTCTGAATCAAACTGATTGATGTCAGACAGAAAAAAAAAAAACCCTCACAGCAGCATAGATGTTTTGTGCCACGGCTGACTGGTGAAATATATTTGATTAAAACGCTTCAATTAAAGAGTTGGGTATGTACCAACCCCCACCCACCCCCCAAAAAACAACTTAAATCGGCCCGCTGGCTTCCAAACAGGGACGCAGAGTTCTTACGAAATCCAAGATGTATACAGAAAGAGTTTGGCAGTGAAGGCGTGTGAGTCACATCAGTGTAATGACTCACTGCAGGTTTATTACAGCCTCTTACTTCTGCCACCCTGCATTAGATTTACCACCTGATGGAGGAATGGCTTGGGTTTACAGATTCCTCTGGCTTAACGTGTGAGCTGAAATGAATCTCAGCACTTATAAGTAGGCTGATAACTAAGTACTGTATAACTCAATAGCATTGGGTGCGTGGCAATGTGATTGCTTAACAAGTAGCCATGATGTCCAATGTGTGAATAAATGACTTATGAACTGTTTCTTTCTAATGAGTCAGTCAAAATAACTCACTGAACTGCCAGTAATTTTTTGGTTATGTTTGTATAATGAACCATAAACTGTTACTATTAACTGGTAGGTTGTTCAAAACAATGTGTAAATGAAGATACATATTCACAATATCCACAGTTTTTGTTGTACAAATTAACAATGGTTGCACGAATAAATAAAATATAGTTGGTTATTGTTGAACATGTAAGGGGTCTGGCCAAATGTCAACATTGGGCGAGCAACAAATAGCCCCACCCCCACACTCAAACCATTTGTTGCGAATATAATGATGCCACAGCATTTACACTTTTTGGGGAAATCAATTTGAAAATGGTTTAACTGAAGTTGTCTTCACGCAGTTTTAAGCTGGGATATGAGTGTATTGACATCTTAAAAATAACTCATTTCACCTTTGCTGAATTTTCTGTACCTCACCTCAAAGAAAGCCCACAAGGCTCACCAGATCTCTGAACTTCCAACATAAAGCTTTTAGTAATCACAGAAGCTGCCAGAATTTGGCTGCAGGCAGGCTTACACCACTGCAACAGTATGAGTAGACCCTTGGGTCTGAGCTAGAGCTGAAACCAAAGATCATTGAGTGTTCAACATCCCACCTCATTCACTATATTACACATAAACATACTCTAGAGTATAGCAGCTTCCGCTGCTTCTGCCTCAACATTTGGACCAGACTCTGCAGAAAAAGAGTCCATATAAAAGCACAAATATGCGTACAAAGAAATCAATTAGAATATCAAAAGGAGAAGCGATTACCAATAACCAATGTGTTGATTTGTCTCAGAAGCATGAGTTCATCAGTGACTCAGAGTCAATTTGTAGTCCCTTTCTTCATCTGGTGCTGGTCATCACATCAGATTGGACATCTGGGGAAGACGGTTACTCATACTATGAAATGTGCATAAATGAGATGTCAAGGTATGACAAAGCTGCAAAGTTCTGAGTGTAACCTTCACAAAAACCTGCTGACATTTCTGTCTATGCTCATACAAGTTTGATAAAGACCACAAAACCAGAAGAAAATGTGAACTGTGAAGAGTACCTGTCATCTGTACTGCTTTCTATTAAAGCTTAAAAAAAATCCATGCTTTGTAGCCATCTAGAAAATGCAAGCTAATGCAACAGAAGACTTAATAAAAATAATGGTTTTGAGCACACATGCATACAACGACTCAGCTTCTGGGAAAAGAGCATGTACAAGGTTCACGTCATACATCACAGAAATGGGAAAGTATGGGACATGTAATCAGCCTGATGTACCAAGCAGCTCATTGCTCACATTTGTAGTGCCATGAAATCAGGACACCACTAAATCTAATCAATAATATCAATAATGCACAGAAATGCTATAGTAAAAATGTATTTTAAAATTGTAAGTGATAAAAGTAAAATTAACAATATTATTATTCATGTTTAAAATATAGTCACCAAAATGTCTCACGATATAATTTCTGGCAGCTGTATATTAATGACGGAGTGCTAATATATATATCAAGTAAAACATAATCTGCAGTTTTCCAATAATTTAACTGTTTCAGCCAATGAGAGGAAGCCAACAGCTTTAAGTGTGTGAAGTTTCTGTCTGCAAAAACAAGTAGATGCACTTTTTTTGCATCATCTTCTGAACTAAAGGAATGACTCTTTTGATGAAAATAACAGATAATCACCCTATCTTCCTCTCTCAAACCCATGTCAAAATTCATAATCAGAATTCCACAAAATTGTACATGATTCTTGAAGATATAATCAGATTAGAATTGATACCTAAGTATGACAAAAATTCCATAGGCATGTCTTTAGGATTTGAATGCATATACCTGTTTTTGGATTTGATATTCTAACCATGAATAGCGCAGAGAACAGCCAAACATCTGCACTGTGATGCGTAAAGCCAAAGGAGACATTAGGTGTTTCTTCGTAAAATTAGGTTATTTAGCTGACAATTCGATTTAAATGACAAAGACTATAGAATCAGAGCACACTGAACTGCGCGTTAAGACATGAAGGAAAGCAGCAGTACAGAATGAGGTTAAATCGCGAATCGTGTTGCGGACGGAGCCCGTTGCGCACGTACCTCTCACTTTGGTCAGGGTGAGCACCGGACTGTTACAGGCGGACAGCGGCGCGACCCGAGCCGAATGTTTCTTCATATTGACGAGCTCGGACAGACGGAGCTCAAGCCGCATCGACTACATCCCTAAAGCTGATTGTGTCCGAACTGCTCTCGATGCCTCGTGCGCCTCCTCTACCCCTGATCTCTGCTCTCCCCTCCCACTAAACACTCTGCGGTATACTCCTGCATGCTCCACGCGGGACAGTCACGGTGCTGCAGTTCATTTGTTTTGCCATATAGAGATTTGCACCGGAGTTTTAACAGCTTAGTTATAAAAACCTCTGCAATGATGTTGATTCTGCCAGATGCGTCGCTGCACTCCAACATGCTAGCCTTCTTTATCTTTATGTAAATTTGAGACCAAAGTCATGTAGTTTAATCGCGAGAAAGAGAACTAAAATTATATATAATTTTTTTTTTTTTAGACAGACAAACACATGAACCCTTAAATGAAGAGGAATATAAAACTAGATACATCGGAAAATATATATATTTTTTTAATTAAATTTCAACTTAAACAATAATAATTAATAATTAAATAATATTCAGTAACAATATGAAAGAAAATAACATATCAATAACATATTACCATAACAAACATAATTTGTTAACCCTATTAAATAATTTTTTTAAAACATTTTTATTATTGTATTATTTTAAAATATTTTTTATTTTTTTTTCTTCAAATTATGATAATAATATAATTATAAAAAGAAAACATTACCATAACAACAAATAAAGTTTGTTAACCCTATTAAATTATTTTTAAACATTTTTATTATTGTAATATATATATATATATATATATATATATATATATATATATATATATATATATATATATATATATATATATATTTCAAATTATAATAATAATAATAGTATAATAATTATAAAAAGAAAACAACATTACTACAACAACAAATACAATTTGTAACCCTACATGGGGAGAAACAGAAATATATATTTTAAAATATTTTTAATAATAGTTTTTAATTTAACTTAATAATAATAATAATAATAATACATTTCTTTAAAATGCTTTTATTTCCAATTTTGTATCAACATTACCTTGAGGTGAGTGGCCCTAAAGTCCCTTTAAGTCAGTTCACTGAGTGGCCATCTTAATTTGCGGTCATGCAAATACAGCTCCTATCAACTTAAAATGGGATATACTGAAATCGCTGAAATTGTTTGTCGTGTTTCATTTAAATTACTTTTTCATATACACTGATCAGGCATAACATTATGACCACCTTCCTAATACTGTGTTGGTCTCCATTTTGCTGCCAAAACAGCCCTGACCCGCTGTGGTATCTGGCACAAAGATGTTAGCAGCAGATCCTTTAAGTCCTGAAAGTTGTGAGGTGGGGCCTCCATGGATTGGACTTGTTTGTTCAGCACATCCCACAGATGCTCAATTGGATTGAGATCTGGGGAATTTGGAGGCCAAAACAACACCTCAAACTCGTTGTTGTTCTCCTCAAACCATTCCTGAATCATTTCTGCTTTTTGCAGGGCACATTATCCTGCTGAAAGAGGCCACAGCCACCAGGGAATACCGTTTCCATGAAAGGGTGTACATGGTCTGCAACAATGCTTAGGTAGATGGTACATGTCAAAGTAACATCCACATGGATGGCAGGACCCAAGGTTTCCCAGCACAACATTGCCCAAAGCATCACACTGTCTCCGCTGGCTTGCCTTCTTCCTATAGTGCATCCTGGTGCCATGTGTTCCCCAGGTAAGTGATGCACATGCACCCGGCCATCCACATGATGTAAAAGAAAACGGCCACCTTCTTCCATTGCTCCATTGGTCCAGTTCAGTGCTCACGTGCCCACTGTTGGTGCTTTCGGCGGTGGACAGGGGTCAGCATGGGCACCCTGACTGGTCTGCGGCTATGCAGCCCCATACGCAAACAAACTGCGATGCACTGTGTATTCTGACTAGTGGTCTTCACGGGTCCACTGCGATCCGAAAACCCAAGACCCGAACTGAGACCCGAGCAGGTTCAGGTCCAAAACTTTTAACCTCGCACACAGAAATCCATCATATATCTATAAAGGCCAGGACACACCAAGCCGACGAACTAGTGGCGACGAAAGCAGACTGCAGGGTTGGCTCACGTCGGCAGCGTCTGTGTCCAAAGTTGCCCTTGACACACCAAACCGACGCTAAACAGCTAAGTAGCACATCCCTTCTGCGCCTGCGTGAGATGAAATGCCTTTCAGACGGCAGTAGCTGAACAGCCAATCAGAATGATCAGATGGCCCGATGGACCGACGAGCTCCAATGCCAATTCAACATTTCGAATCGGCCGAAAAAAGCAGACGAGGACCAACTTTCTCAACACACTGAGAAAACTTAGTCGGCCAACGAAGAAAAACTGCCCGACGGCCGACCGTCGGCTTGGTGTGTTCCTGCCTTAAGATCCACCAGGAAAAGCCATTCTCTTCATTACGCAGTGTGTTCATGCAGTGTGTGTGTGCAGAAGCCCTTCGCCCGAGATAAGGTAAATAGAATTGCAGACAAAAATAGCAAATCCAAATCCACTGGTCATAATTGAAAACCAAACTCAGAAATAACTTGTAACCATTGGGCAGGCAAAAAATAAATAAATAAATGAAAGTAATGGAGCTGCAGCCAGTCAGCAGGACACCAGGATTTTTTCCAACACGATCTCCTAGTACTGCATATTTATAGCATGAGTTTGTTTGTATTTGGCGTGCCATTTACACTGAAATTACTTTTTGCAAGCATATGATATGCAAAAAGTGTGTATTATATGCACGTCAAACATGTGCGTATCATAAGCACGGCAAATAGAAACAGAAAATCGTGCTATTGATACGGACTTTCATGAGATCGGGCTCATGTTTTCTGACAGACCGCGGGGCTGCAGGCTGTGTTAATGCCGTTTACGTTCGGGTCCAGTCGGGTTCGAAAATGAATGCCGTCGGGTCGGACTCGGGTCTAATTTCATCAGGTCCACCTTGAGTCAGGTTTTTCTTTAAAAATAAATAATCTATGCACATCGGGTTTGGGTAAGAAGTGGTTCGGGGCGATTCGGGTCGGGTACAGATTTTAGGCCCCGAATTCTGATACCATATCAGAACCAGCATTAATTTATTGAGCAATTTGAGCTACAGTTGCTTGTCTGTTGGATCGGACCACATGGGCCAGCCTTCACTCCCCACGTGTGTAACCCCTGACCCAGGTCCTACTCGCCCCGCTCTGCGCGGGCCTCGAACCCGGGTCTCCGGTGTGGGAGTCGGACGCTCTAACGAGGAGGCTAAAGGCTGCAACCTCTAGCGTCAGTCGCTAGAGCATCTCTTGAGATCAGAGGAGTGAGGTTTACTCGCACAGCAACTACTAGCTGGCCTCCGTTACACTCACCCCCCTAAACCTCACTCCCATCCGGGTCACGGCACCAATGTAACCCCTGACCCAGGTCCTACTCGCCCCGCTCTGCGCGGGCCTCGAACCCGGGTCTCCGGTGTGGGAGTCGGACGCTCTAACGAGGAGGCTAAAGGCTGCAACCTCTAGCGTCAGTCGCTAGAGCATCTCTTGAGATCAGAGGAGTGAGGTTTACTCGCACAGCAACTACTAGCTGGCCTCCGTTACACGTGCATCAATGAGCCTTGGCCACCCATGTCCCTGTCGCTGATATATCCCACCCACAGGTGCCGTGATGAAAACTATACATAAATATATTCTTTAATTAATTAATTGAGGTCACAAGAAATGCATATAGGAGAGATCGAGACTAGTCGTCACACTATCACCGAGCATTTTCGCCATTACAGTGGCGTAAAGTATTGAGTAAATGTAATTAGTTACTGTACTTAAGCATCTTTTTGGTTACTTTGTACTTTGACAGAGTATCAAAGATATTAGCAACTTTTACTCTCTTCTTGTCAACATGTCCTCTTTACTCCAATATATTTGTGATGAGTAATGCAATTATTTGTTACATTTTGCATGGCACCTAACTTATTTTGCAGCAGTTGATTTCTGCTACAAAAGTGATATCGCCATCTACAGGGCATTGAGTATACTGTATCCTGTGTTTTGCCCTCGCCCAAACTTGTCAACAAGGCTATTTAGTGCATTAACAGGTAGTTGCTGAATCGCAGGTGCTTCATATATGAGTTGGGAATACATTTCATTTAACACGTGCTGACCTTTTGTGACAACAAAATTATAACCTAAAAATTTTCAAGGAAAAAAACCCACATCTGTGCAGATATAATTGTGGCAACCTGCACAAACTTGAAAAAAAAAGTTGACCCTTGGTAGAATGACAGGCATTTATTTTACTTTATAGCCTCACTAGTTCAGTAGATATTCCGAGCTGTGTTTGAAACACTGTAGAGGGACAACAACAGGACACAAGAAATTTTACTTCAAACTTACAGCACTGGGAGAGAGAGAAAGATCAGGAGAGAGTTTGTGAGTGTTCCCTTCCTCCTGTGAGAAATTATTGACCTACCAGAGCCCTAAAAGAAGATTTAAACTTAGAATTTAGCATTTCAAACTTACAGCACTGCGGAGAGAAAGAGATCAGTAGAGATTGTGTAAGTGTTCCCTTCCTCCAGTGAGACATTATTCACCTTCCAGAACCCTAAAAGAAGATTTAATCCAGACTTTATATAGGACGAGAGACTCCTCCAAGACTCTAACCTTATCATTCACTTTCCTCCTGTTTTATTTACTGGATTCCTGAACATTTTCCACCCATGTTTTCCTCACAGCTAGGCATGTGTTTAAAGTTGAATGACTACACATGATTTAAAATGAACATGGAACATCATGACAGAAACCAGAGCAGGATCTCTGGAGTGGAATATATACCAGTGATCCATCATGAGTCACAAAGGTCACGCGTCACTTTGGCCTCCACGTTAAAAATACTGCCGATAGCGCCGTGGAACAGAGATTTTATGAGGCACTCCGATTTTGACATTCTGCAATACATTTTTTTTTCTCTGACTATCATGATATGGTATTGACATTGTGTCAGAGTTCAGTGCATTAGAGACATGGCCTTAAAGGTGAAGTGTGTAACTTCTGCACCATTGTACACAAACAGAATAATAAATAAAAGAACTTAAAAAAAATAAAGATGATTTAACCTAACTTTCAGTCCCAGTCAGATTTAAAAGGGATATGCCTGATGAAGGCTTATTGGCCGCACCGTGTCGGTGTGCGGTTACTTGTTACCTGTTTTTAAATACCTAAGCCATGATTATAATCATAAATACATGATTATATTTATTTTTATAATGAAATAAAGCCTTTTATATTTTTCCTAAAAATCCCAGAGTGTCTTGGCTTGATATGTTTTTAAATAAAAGAGATAGTTTGATGCCACACCCGTGCTTCAACACTTCATCTTTAAGATGGTCAAGCTGGTTTTTGGAACACAGAACCTGGTTTTGCTGGTCCATATGAGTTTATAAGCTCTCTTAAAAATAAATGTTCTTTATTTGCATCAATGATTTCATTAAGAAGCACTGACATCCATGGAAGACCTGAAGTAGGTGTGTCAGATAAGGGCGACATAAAAATGTGCAGTGCTGTGGGATCCTTCAGGACAGGTTTGGGAACCACTGTTCAATGGCATCACTGTGGAATTCCCCTTTTGTAATCTTTATTAACCAGTTTGATCAAAATGGTTGAAACTAGGTCCACCAGCTGGAAGCCCAGTTAAACAACTGTCTGGACCAGTTTGTACCAGTTAATTACCATAAATGATCAGCTTAAAAATAAGCTAGAAATCATGTAAAGTTACTGCCTTCTAGCTATGTTTTAATTAGCATCTTAAAGCTAACATCTTTATATGAAACCTTAGGTTGATGAGTGTAAAATGAGATGAGGGTTTACAGACACATGTAGTGTCAGCATCAGTATTTCAACCTTCCTTTCAGCTTCTTGTGAAGATTCATCACTGTATTTATCTAAATACACACATTTGCTTGCAGTAGTTCATCTCCACGATGCTTGACAATTAATCACAAACCATTTAGAAATGTTTTGCAATGTATGCATCAATATGTAAAAAATGACAATAGTTTTAATAAATTAATGTGCTGTGTCATGACGTTGATACTATGGGAACATTAATACCCATCGCTATGCTGAACAAGTGCCTGCTGAAGATATGCACAGTCATAGTGAGCTAGCACTAAAAATTCAAAGGACTTAAACTGAAAAAAATAAATAAAAATAAATGTAGGAAGACTGGGCAATACCTATGGAAATGAATCAACACTGAACTTACTTATGCTGGACAATGACATTATTTTCTTCTAGAGCTGCTGTACAGCCCAAACAAACTATGTTGCATTATTTTCCTGTTATCACTGTAAAACTGATTTGAAACAATCTGTACTGTAAAAAGCGTTATATAAATAAAGGTATCTTGACTTGACCTGTACCAGCCCATTCATGTGTGACTACAGGGGAGGCACATTGATAAAGATGGCATACCCATTAGCCATACAGAGCTGAGTATACAGAAAGCACGTAATTGCTTCCTCCATACTCCAAGTACTGGAGAGGGTGACAAGCGTGGAGGTGGGATGCATAATCACCTTACTGAGGGAGCGTAACACCCAGCTCTAAGCGATCAGTGTACCAAAGGGTAGCCTGGGGTTGAGAAGCAACACAAGGAGCATAATCCTGTTCCAACACCAATATGAAAACTGGGGAGAGAGTGGAAGTTTCCAATTCAATCTCGATTGTCAAGCTTAAACTCCAGGGCCATGCTGGAGGTGCAACAGAAGAGGGAGTCGGGCGTGAGCATTTTGGTAATGCCCACTCTCATCTTTTGTACAGCCTATTCATATGCTGATTTCCTGGGGAAGCGGCAGGTAAAAGATTGGGACGCGAATGCAGTAATGCCAGGGCTCCAGGATGCGACCAAATGGTCGCATTTTGCGACCTTTTTTCCTGCACCGGTGCCACTTGATGAGAAACATCAAGTGGCAAACTAAACGAAAGTGAAACGAAACAGCGCTATTCGTTTGAGCAGTGCAGCGCAGATTGTTTATCTGCTCACAGATAACAGAACAGCACAAGCTCAGAACAGGTTTACACGCGCAATCTCGATCACGTAACACCGTCTCTACACAGTGCTGTGAGATCTAGTGGGAAGCATTCAAATTCAGCACAGAATTCTCTGTTTTAAACCACAGATATCAGATCAAATAGCATTAATGTGGAAACCAGAAGAAATATTGTGCCATTATGGTCTCTACTACCTCAGCAGAGAGACCTGCATTTAGGAACTGATCCTCCTCAGGGGCCAGACCCACAGTTTCCACATCTGCGGCCGAGGGTGAAATATCGAGCCCCCTGCTTGTGTTAGGAGGTCCCACCTGACAGGAATCTCCAACAGGGGGCCGTCTAGAAGGGCTACCAGGTGTGAAACCAAACTCGGTCCGGCCAGAATGGGTCTAATAGAAGAAGACAGACCCCGTCCTGGCAAACTTTTTCTAGAACTTCCGGGAGCAGAGTGATTGGGGTACATAGCGTCCAGTCCCAAAGGAGTTGGAGGAGTGAGGGAGAACCAAAGGGAACAATGAGAGTTCTCGTGTTAGATCTATGACTGCCTGGCCGAATTTCCTCCATTCCCCAGGCCTCAGCCCCTGTCTCAACAGGACATCTGCTCCCAAATTCAGGTGCCCAGGGATGTACATTGCTCTCAGAGAGAGAATCTTCCCCTGGGACTATAGAAGAATCTGATGCGCCAGTCTGCACAAAGGGCACAGACACATATCTCCCTGATGATCCTGTTGATTCAAAATAGAATACGGTAGCCTCTGAGGTCTGGGAGAAAATGCCTCAGGGCTAGCAATACTGCTAACATCTCTAGGCAGTTTATTTGCCAAGAAAGATGATTTTCACTCCACAGACCTTGGGTTGAGTGGTCTTCCGTGACCGCACCCCACACTTTGCTCTTTGTATTGAGCCTAAACCCCAAGCACTTCATGTGGTCAAGCATGACATCTCAATGTCCTGCCACCATCTCCTGGGACTGAGCTAACACCAGCCAGTCCTCTATATAGTTGAGAACTTGCATGTCCTGAAGTCTAAGGGGCACTAGGGATGCATCCATGCATTCTGTGAAAGTGTATAGGGAGAGTGCTTGGCCAAACTAAAGAACCCGATATTGGAAAGCTTCGCCCCCCAAAAGCGAACATCAGGAACTTCCAGTGTTCCGGAAGGATGGAGATATGAAAGTAGGTGTCCTTTAGATCGATCATGACAAACCAGTCCTTGGACTTGATTTGACTCACAATAAGGGGTAACGTCAGCATCTTGAACCTGAATCTCCTCAGAGAACTGTTGCGCTGACAATGGTCTATAATGGGACATAACCCTCCATCCTTTTTCGGAACTATAAAATACTGGCTGTAGAACCCATTGTTTCTCTCTGGGAGAGGAATAATGTCTGTGGCCTTCTTTGCCAGAAGAGACTGAAAGTTCTGCTCCATGACCACTGCATGTAGAATTCCACTGAACTAGGGTGGACGAGACCCGAACTCGAGTCTGTACCCTTTGCGAACTTTGCGCACAACCCACTGAGATATGTTGGGTAACACTTCACAGATGTGTAAGTAATTTGTTTTAACTCTCAAGGCTGACCACCGGCATATTTAAAGGAGCAGACTCTGTGCCCTGAAGCAAATTCATAGCAGAGTTTAACCAATATTTCTACAGGCCTCTCTAAGGAGAGCGACCCCCCCATGGTCGCGTTGTTTATTGGCATACGATGAGGTTTGGGTTCATTTGTTAAACCATTGTGCCCCAAAGTGCCATAGGTGGCGGGGTTAACAAATTGATTTCGTGAGGGCTCCGCAGCAGGAGCAGATCTGGTTTGCTCCAAACCAGAAGAGGGCACCCTCAGAGGCCTGACATGACCATCAGGACCTCTTTCCTGAAGCCAGCCTAGAGAGAATAATGGTCCTCAGATCCGTTTTCTACTTTGTGGGCTTTGGCCCCCAAAGTTTTTTGAGAGGCAACACTCTCCTACTGTGCCTGGCGGTATAAGGAAGGCTTTATCCTTCTCATTGATGCTCAAGATATTTAACCACAAATATCTCTCCACCGCCAGGGCTGCCATGGAGCAGCCGATGGCACTGGCCGTCTCCTTGGTGGCACGGAGAGATAGGTCACAGCTCTTTAACATCGTCGGGCCCCACACCTTTTCCCTCGTCCAGGTTCCTCAGCAGGTCTGCCTGATATACCTGTAAGATGGCCATCATATAAAGACAGGTGCCGGCTTGACCTGCTGCCATATATGCCTTGCCCACCAGCGATGACAGAACATGGCACGGGGCAATGTCGGGGGTTTTAGGGATGACGCAGCATCAGGGGAGATATAAGATGCTGATGTCTTTTCAACCCTGGGCATCATCCCATAGCCTTTCTCTTTGAGTCCCACAATAGAGGAATACTGATGAACAGAGGGTCTCGAAAATCTCAAAAGCCTAGATAAATATGGCTTTTTCCTCAGTGTGGAGATCCTAAAAGAACGGCAAACCCCGACGTTGAGGTTGTTGAGCTGACTGCAGGACTGCACACATCACGGGATGACTTTGCAACAATCAAAATTGGACTAAGTTGCATACGTGTTTCAGGAGTGCTTATGCTGAGGGGATTCCCGAAGTGTCGTAATCATGATGCAGCATGATTTCCCTCAAAAAGAAAGTCATAAAGTCTCATGAAAAACAAAAACTTCTTCAAACTGTGAATGAATTACACAGAAAGCAAGTAAAGAGTGCTCCTTTTATAATCACTGAAGCTGTCGATCAGTTCAGTATGGTACATTTAATATGAGTAGAATATTTACATTTTTTCTAAAAAAATTAAGTTAATTTTATCTGCATCTCAAATCAAGCTCAGTGCTTTACTGTAAAATTACCAATAAATAAATATGTAATATTATTAGTAACTGCATTTATTAATGCAAAACAATAGTAATATGATTGAATTACCTTTATGATTAAAAAACAAAACAAAAATAACAGCGCCACCAAATCAAGTGCTGGTACCCCCTTATGTAGAACTTAGTGGCACCAGTGCCACTGCTCTCAAATGTTAGCCTGGCACCCTGAATGCCCAGACTTTTCACCTGCACTGTACAAAGGCACCCGTGTCGACATTCAGCCATACTCTGCCTAACACCCTCAACTATGCTGGAGGACACAAAAAATGGGAAGGGGTTGCAACATCTCCCGTGACCACATTTACCACAGCCTTAAGCAGACCTTACATCAGAGGAGCATGCTGAAAATAATCTGGACCATATAAGAAAGCGGAACGGACAGAAACTCTCTTACTTAACATTTGTCCATACTCTGGACCTAAGTCCCACAGGAGCATGCTGAACAATAGCATTGCTCTGGACCAAGAACAATAGACTTCCTCTCAATCTCACTGCAATCCCACTCTCTTGACATTAGTCCAAACTCTGTGCCTAAGCCCCTGCATAAGTAGGATGTAAGTGTTGAGCAAGGTTCTCCTAGGTAAATACAAAATATGACACAAATTAAGGTTTACAGAATTGTATGCGGGCAGGGGAGGAGGTGGTTTATTTATAACATCCGCCTCAACTCTCTCAGTGTCTAATCCCTCAGAACTAGACGTCTTACACACAATACCCAGATAGCATAGTGACATTGATACAATGTTGAGTTTTGATCCAAACCATCATTTTGGTTGAGATTGACATTTCAATTTTTAAAGTATGTTGGGTCAGCATTGAAATTTTGATGAAAGCCAACAGCACACATGGGTGGAGACAGTGACTTTGAACTAACAGTGATTTGTAGTTGATGAGCACAAGATCATGCAGGTATGGATCTCTGCAGAACATTAGTGGGTGTTTCCCAATCAGTGGGGCATTTTCAAACTACAATGGGCTTTTATCTGATTTGCTCTAATCCACTGGAGGCTTGGTTTAGGAGTGGGCCTTCATGATTTTAGCAAGTCTGTTGTAAAATGGTTAAAAAACATTTTGCATGTGCACTTCTCAGAAGTCTAATCAATTCCTCCTCATTTGAGAGAAAACACAGGTGCAGTAGTGTACAGTATGACTTGTTTGTTGAACCACCTGACTTCTCTGGGTTTCGAACAATGGGTAATCTTTATTATTTTTATGTTCTTTTGTTTGTTTGTTTTTTTGTGCTCTATCTGCATTTGATTTATTGTTACTGAATCTAATTAGATCTATTTATTTTAAAAAGTTGTTTAAGTGCTTGAATAAACCATCCATTTTCATTTCCATTTTCTTAAAATGTGCATGCATCTTGCTTTAGTAATATTTATTAGGAATTTTATGATTAAAGCTCCAACAACATTTCTTGAAGTGCAAGTGACATGAACGTGAGCAAGAATATCATACTTTACCTTTAATATCATCACCCAACCTGGGACTTGATGCTATCTTGTGCCTTAACTCTTACTTCCTCTTTACTGCTTAATTAGGTAATCATTCATATTCCTGAATCTGTATTACATTTGAGGAATGCAACTGATCTCCATTCAGTTTAGCCTGTTTCCATTGAAACATAATCACAAAAAAACTTGTGTTTGAGAATGTGACTGATATGGCTATTTTGTGATATTTAAACAGATTGAGGTAGTTAATTTTATCTGCATCTCAAATCAAGCTCAGTGCTTTACTGTAAAATTACCAATAAATAAATATGTAATATTATTAGTAACTGCATTTATTAATGCAAAACAATAGTAATATGATTGAATTACCTTTATGATTAAAAAACAAAACAAAAATAACAGCGCCACCAAATCAAGTGCTGGTACCCCCTTATGTAGAACTTAGTGGCACCAGTGCCACTGCTCTCAAATGTTAGCCTGGCACCCTGAATGCCCAGACTTCTTCACCTGCACTGTACAAAGGCACCCGTGTCGACATTCAGCCATACTCTATTTTGTGATATTTAAACAGATTGAGGTCTACATAAGGTGAATCTGCAGCTTTTAAGACATTTTCATAAAAAAAAAAAAAAAAAGCTCTTTTTTTCTGCAAGGTAAACTTGTTACTTGAATGCTATGTAGTTTCACAGAAAATGAACTGAGATTTATGTAATGGCCATAGTTCATAGGCGTTTATTCCTCTTCATGAGGAGTTTAGCTCCAACACACCTGCCTGTGTTTTTGTTGCCCTAATGACCTTGATTAGCTGCTTCAGGTGTATTTAATTAGAGCTGGAGATAAACTTGGGTGGAAAGATTGTACACTTTCCCAAAATGTTATTGAAGTGTTGATAACTAGATTAAATGTACATAATTTAACTGTATTATAAATATAGTTAGAATATTCTGTGTTTAGTAATTTATAAAAAGTGAATCATATTGTGTTTAGCATATTAACATTCTTAAATATGACTATGTCTGACAACTGAACTGACTTGCTCTTAAGTAACATCATGCTTTCTTTTTCAGAATTCAGAGAACCCAAAGGAAAAGAGGTAGTAGTCTGATGCAAGCCAGATTTTGAAAAGCTGAACCGTTGGACCACTTGTATTTATGACACAAGACTTCTGAAAGAAATGTTATTTTTAAAGGTTGTAATGCTTTTGTTGACTCAATTGCTGGAAAGGTGTCCTTTTCCCAAAACTTTGAAATGGTCAGAAATTTGTTGACGTATCATTGAAGTGTAGCTGATGAATCGCCTTCGATAATGAACGCGATATTGCGTGGCTTGTCAGTGATCTACGGCTCTGTCTATTAAATGCCGCTCCATTTGAAAGCAGGTGATGGCGATTTAGCGGTAATCAGGGAACCGGCTTTACTGACGAAATGCGTGTGACAATCTCATAGCTGAAATATTAATGTTGGTCAGAACATTATTTTATGTTGACATTTTAGTTCAATCAACATCACACTAACAGTGATCAAACAATATTACTAATGCTTATTTTTGTTCATTTCATTATGTATTCAACAGCAGTGATGTAGAATACCACAGTGTAACGTTGATTCAACAATATTACCGTTGATCATTTTTGTTCATTTCAATATTGATTCAGCATCATTGTTGTAGAATCAGCATCGTAGTATAAGGTTGATTTAAAGGTGCCCTAGAATCTCCATTTCACAAGATGTAATATAAATCTAAGGTGTCCCCTGAATGTGTCTGAAGTTTCAGCTCAAAATACCCCATAGACTTTTTTATTATACCCTGTTTTAACTGCCTATTTTGGGGTGGGATTAAAAAGGCTCCGATTTGTGTATGCACACCTTTAAATGCTCGTGCTCCCTGCCCCCAAGCTCGCGACTGCCTTAAACATTGCATAAACACTACAGAAGTTCACAATATATCTCTCAAAATGGATCTTTACAAATTGTTCATGATGCAGCATATCAGACCACGTAAGTATGGCATGTATTTTGTGGATGTTTGCTAAAATTCGATTCTGAATTAGTTTGATAGTATGCTTTAAGGCTAACGGGGTTAAAGCTAACGTTACACACTGTTGGAGAGATTTATAAAGAATGAATATGCGTTTATGAATTATACAGACTACATGTGCTTTCAGGTTAAAATGAAAATAATGACATGGCTCTGGTCTCTGTGAATACAATAAGAAACAGTGGTAACTTTAACCACATTTAACAGTAAAAACATTTAGAAAGACAGTTTACAAATATCACAATCTATCATGATATCATGAACAGTTATTATGGATTCATCTGCCATTTTCGCTATTGTCCTTGCTTGATGGCTTCACAATAGCCTACCAGCAGAACGTCTGATGATTCGGCATTGGCTTGAACATGGGCTGGCATATGCAAAAGTTGGGGGCGTACACATTAATGATCTTGACTGTTGCGTCACAGTCGGTGTTATGATTCGCCTGTTTTTCAGTGGTCTTTTGCACAAATCAAATTTACATAAGAAGGAGGAAACAATGGTGTTTGAGACTCACTGTATGTCATTTCCATGTACTGAACTCTTATTATTCAACTATGCCAAGGTAAATTCAATTTTCAATTTTATAGCACCTTTAACAATATTACCATTGATTATTTTTGTAAATTTCAATGTTGCTTCAATAGCATTATCATTGATTTTTTTAGTTTTTGTTTATTGTTTGTTTTTGGAAATCTTAACATTGTTTCAACATTAACCATGGGTGCAAAAGTGATGTTGAAAAATTCATTTTGTAATGTTGAATCAATAATATTACCATTGAGTTGTGGTTAAAAACTCAACATTGCTTCAACATGAACTGAGGGTGCAAGAGTGATACTGAAGCAACATCCCTTTGTAACACTAATTCAATGCAATTAGCATTGACAAATCATCACTGACTGAACATTGTTTCAATGATTACATGCTATCTGGGTATGCTCTCATTCAGGTGGAAGCGGCCACCCAGCGGGCTTCCCCAGCTATCTTGGAAAGCTTGATAAAGGGGAACTCCCTTGTCAAACACATCCACCAGTTTATCTGCAGTCCCCATGATCAAGCCGCACTGCCTCAGCAAACACAGGGTCCAAAACGTGAGGAGCAGATGCTCGATTCTGATCCCTCAAGAAAAGTATCAAGCGAGAGCAGAGCTTCCCCATCGCAACTCATCACAGTGCGTGCATATACAGCTCCCTCAAGAGCTGTCAGCACTCGCTCTGCTCTCATAACACAGAGTTTTTGTGCAACAACGCCATAGTATGCTGATACACACTCTTAACTGGTCCCAAGCTCACGTTGACAGGTGACATCACATGTACACACTTTAGACAAGCAGATCCTGAAGACAAAAAAGGTTGATGACATCTAATGCAGGCACCCTTATATACTTATGCTCCATGTGACGTCATAGGACTCCCATCTGCCAATGAGGCTTCAGACACCAGTAACACATGGGGGCGTTCTCAATCATCAACGTCATGACACAGCGTTGTGTTCTCTTGAAAGGGAACCACAACACTGCTATTTGATTTTTAAGAAGTCTTAAAAAAAACATAACACAAATAAATAGATATGTAGATGTGGGGTTTGGAAAACATTCTTATTTTGACAGTCATTTGCCAACTGTGTGGGAATTGTGTGTGTGCTGCTGTGAAGTGGATCTGCTTGCTGGGAAGCACACCAGAAACTACCATTATTTGAGTGGGTGGAGGGAAGCCTCACTTGGTCACGACAGCTTATCTATTATTTAGTACACAGAAAAGAAAACAACAAACTCGATTCACAAATGTGCACGCACCAGTGCAAGCTATAGGAGGTCATTCTCATGGGTCCAGATTTCTTAAGATCGACACTCTTATTATTAAAAAAGATCTAGTCTTTATTGAAAAATCACTCAAGTATAACTAATGAATGTGGTGAAGGGAGAGAGGGGGAAGTGGGTAGAGGAGAGAGATACTGTGAGAGAGTAATATGGATGAGTATGCAAAACATCAAACATACAGCATCAGCCTCCTACACTTCAGTACCCACAGAGCCCCTCCTAAACCCTAACGTGTGGGCATGAATATCTGCATCCCTACCATCTCATTGCTGAGTTTGGTGATGGTTGGCGGTGGCTTTTCTTATCCTTGTACTACTGTTAAAGGAATAGTTGACAAATAAAAAAATAAAAAGCAAAATTCCCTCTTGTTGTTCCAAACATGTATGGCATTTAAATGTTTGTAACAACATGACCTAAATAATGCTTTACTAACTCATTAGAAGTTTTTTATAGTAAAGGGCTTGACATTAATGCATGTCTGCTTGTCCAGGACAAGTGGATTTTTTGAAGGGGCAAGTGAAAGAGAATTTTACTTGCCAGACCAGACAAGTAGCCTGATTAAAACGTCAATAACAAAAATAAAAAAATAAAATAAATAACTAGGGAATCACCAAAACTTGAGAATGATTCTGATTGTATTTCATTTAGTGCTTATTTCATGATAGTGGATAATAATGTATAATGTGCATACTAGCTATAACGTACTGATGGTAACAAGGTTGCTCTGGAGAAATTAAAACAAAAACTTTTTAAAGTTTTAGAAAAAAAAATGACATTTGGACATTCTCATGCTGAGAAACTGCTGATAAAAGTAAAAAAAAAAAAAAAAAAAAAAAATATATATATATATTCATATATATGTATATGAAGTTCCTCTACATGTGAGCTGCATCTGGATCAATTTTGTGGTGATAGCATAAAGTAATCAAAAATTACAGCATTTGTAACCAAGCTAGCCTTTTTGTTTAGCCCTTACACACGGAAGGCATTTTTAAAATTGTTGTTCCTCCATGACAAATATCTCGTGATCGACGTAATGGATTATGTTGATTTTGGACTCATTTCAATTGCGATGTGATTGGCTGATTAAATTTTTGTGTTAACAAGCAGTTGATCAGGTGTACCTAATAAAGTGGCCAGTGAGTACATATGGCACTGCATGGACATTTCAATAGTGTTTCACTATAAATGCTTGTACGGAGGAATTACAGTCAATTAAATGTAGGGCAGGTAATTTTAGCAATAGCGAGCTAGCTTTGAAAACACAAGATACCACCCTTCCCTTCAGAGCTCTCTACAAAGCCACGCCTCCTCCAAAACACATGAGCAAAAAAAGGCATCACAAAAGTCGGCATTAAACTACCTCATGTCTCAAAGCACATAACATTATAATAATAATCAACATAAACAACTTAAAGAGCACTGACCTGTAGCCTACCACCTGACTGCTGCAGATTCATTTCGGCGTTGCTAGTGTTGCCACTGAAAAGCATAAATTCGAGTCATGAACTGCTCCGAGTATAACGTCATGAGTTTCAATATCTTCCAAATTACGGTACACTGTAAAAAAAATCCCAGTAAAATTTACGGTAAAAAATCGGCAGCTGTGGTTGCCAGAACTTTACTGTAAAAAATACAGTAGTAACGTAAAAAAAAATCTGTTAAATTTACGGTAAAATAACGTATTTCATTAACTGATATAATGTTAATTTACCAACCTAATGAAGTACTAATATCTGTTTTGTACCTTTATAATACACTGACAGTCACCAAACAGTGGTGATAAGAGTCACATGATGAATCAAAGTTCATCACAAGCAGCTTTTCCACAAGCTGAGAAGGACAATACTAATATATAGAAGGTGCACACAGTGTCATTCACACACAAACTAAACACCATCATGGTAACATGCATGAAATTTTAAAAGTGCAATAAACATTAATTTAACAACATTAGATGTAACATAAAACCCTAATGTACATAACTGATTAGAAAAAAAATGAGAAAAACTAAGAAGAAACAGTTATTTCAACGAAAATATATCAAATGTGAAGTGTCACGCAGGGAATTGTGGGAATGTCAATTTACGTTTTTTCACTGTAAATTTTATAATGAATTGTTATTTGTCACTTCCAAAAACTGTGAATTTAATGGTATTTTACCGTAAAATTACATTAAATGTACCGTTAGATCTATTACAGTTATTCACCGTATATAGTACGGAAACTTTCTGTAAACCAATTGACAGTTTTTCACCACAGCATTTTTACAGTCTTTTACTGTTAAAATCACGGTCATTTTTTACAGTGTAGTTATGGCATGAACGCAGCATAAGCTCGTTGTTTTGGTTCAAGAGGAACTGTAAAAGGTGGCTGCAGTTTTGGTTGCGGTGCTCGGTGACTGGCGTCTGTCTAACCTAATGATGTGTCATGACGGAACACAATGATTGGACGAACATTTTATGATCCTACGCTTCCACAGATAACCACTTATAACCACAGATAACAACAGATTACCACTTAATTTAGTGATTGCTATCAGGATGTGAGGAGACTTTCAACAAGCATAACAAAACATGTTTCTGGAACAAATCGCCTACCCTGCCTTTAAATCAATTAAATGCTGTCACTATCATTTAAGGTGGGTAAGACTAGAAAATGCCCTCAATTCAGAAGGACTTTTACTGGTTCAAAATTAAAGTAAAAGGCAAACAGGGACTCTGATTTAACATGATACAGAAGATATCTCTGATCTTTTGGAAGACCTGTGTTATGAATTAAATAAAACAATGACTCAAAACTCCATCAAACTGCTTGATAATGCACACTTTACCTAACAAAGATCCTCAGTACCTATTCATATTCAAATATTCAGGTCATGCTCTGCATCATGTCAACAAAAAGATGAATGAAACAGTTCAATGAACAAGTCCAATATCCAATTTCCTGACTCTCACTCACTTATAATAATAACAACTGACTTGGCCAAATATATTCTGTAAGACAATCAAAAAAAACATGAAGCATCTACTAGCAATATATATGTGTTATATCAACTGTTTTAAATATGGGGTCTTAGGGAGGGGTCTGCGTTAAAAAAAAAAAAAAAAAAAAAAAATTATATATATATACATATGTATTTACCAGCAGGGGCTAACCTGTGAACAGTCACAATAAATTTACAGTACGTCTCAAATAACTGTCAGATCTGTCCGGAATAAACCAATATGACCTGTATCCTGTAATCTATTTTACCATTTACAATTGCCTTTATATATTTTCTTCATCACACAACACTGATAGACAGTTTTAAGCCATACAGTATTTAACAAGCTACTCTGCAAATGTCTCAGCCTTTATTGCATAAAAAACTATTGAAGAAGGTGAATCATACTGTACATCAAACTATCTCCATTACTGCTGTTATGCTCAGGCAAACAAGAAAAACTCTCAAATAGAGAGCATAATCTATTACAAACACCCCCATATGCATTAATACAGAATGTAGCATTATGCTTTTATTGAGAGAGACAATATAATTACTGCCTATGACATTTGTAAGGAATGGAATAGGTACCGTATTTCTATTGTTTATCTTTCTTTGTGTAATATTTTTCTTTTGTTCCTCTGCATACCAATAGCCACATAGTAGGTTCAGCATTAGCCTATATAATATAATGCACAGCAGAGACAGGCAGGTTAAAGACTGACACCGTAAACACAAGAGGGACATCTGGTGGGTGTATCTATAGCTATGAAATGTGTCAAATGAATCTGTGCTAAAACAAAAGATTGATGTTAAGTTCAACCCAAATCAATGAATTAATGGGTGAACTGCATAAAACCTGTCAAGAACATGTCCAGATCATATTTCAATTCAAAATCAAAAGAAAACAGCAAGAAATTCTACATTGCTTAAATAAAACAAAGCCTATTTGCTGGACTTTTGTTTATGACATTTTGTTTATGACAATTACAATAGGCTTAATCATCTTTATATAAAATAAAATGTATTTTTTTCCCCTTTTTAAGTAGGTAAAACATGCTTTCATGAGATTTACCCTAAGAGTTACACAATTTTTCATTTTTAAAAGTCTTTTTTTTTGTTTTTTTACAGCCAATTAGTAATGTTGTTCGCAATACCATTTTACTTCTGCAATCTGTTGTATTTCGGAGTAAAATCATTCAGTACCATAGTACATATCAAAATATCACAGTATTACCATCTCAATTCTCATATTGTTATTGTACCATGGATTTTATACTGATACCACAACAGCATTTTTTACTTCCCATCAGTAAAGGTTTCAAACCAACCAACCAACCAACCAAACACAAAAGCACAAAGGCAAACACAAGAAGAACCACTACTAGAGTTTTTCTTCACTTATAGAGCAGTAGGGGGCGCTGTGTACTCATTGTATCTAGTCTCCAGAGCAACACAGACTGTGAAGACAGAAACAAAATAACTGAGAGATTAAAGAGACAGAAATACAAATAAATAAACAAATAAATAAATGGATGGCTCTGATTTAACAGTACAGAAGAGTCTGACTGTGCTTTGATATGGAGCAGTGGAGTAAGAAGATATAAGTGAGATCGAGAAAAAGAAAGAGACGGAACACACGCAAATGTCTCGTTGGATATATATAACGGGGTCCACTGGGATAGAAGCTGTATTTATCATACAATTTACACATGCACAAAATGCACACAATGCACAACATGAAAGAAAAACAGAGTACCAAGAATCAAATCAACACAAAAAGACATTGGGAAAACTCGTGACTCCTGTATTCTGCACACATGCTAACAATAATGTAGGCGATTCGATCTTACATTTAAATTCAGATGTCATTTCCACAACTGTGCAATGGACCAAAAAGATAAATAAATAATATACAATACAAATATAAGAGATTAGATAGATAGACAGACTGACTCAAACTAAACTCAAACACAGACCAAACATGACAGGAAAAAAGTGTTTAGCTTTATTGTTTTATACTTGACAAAAGAGATGTGTCCATTTTGTTTTTTATTTTCAAATCCCTTCTTGTTTCCAGGGATGTTCTCTCTCTCTTTCTCTCGGTCCTCCCTGATAAATCTTGTAGCTGTGGGGTTGTCGGGTACAGAACAGAAGGGCTCTATTCACTGTTCGCTTGTATATCAGAGTCTGACACAGAAGTTCTGCCATTAGCAGCTATCTACGTCCTGCTGGTGCTGCCCCAGCTTGCAGTTTTCCACTGGGACACACTATTACCACACACAGTGGGAGAATCACTGTGTAATCAATCAACCAGACCTGTTTGGCGGATCACAAGAACAAATGCAGGTGTCTCAAGATGGGTTTATATATATTTATATATATTACAGTCAATTAAATATATATATTTATATATATATTTAGTTATATACATAGTATGCATTTACATGGCCACTGTAAGCCAGTGTACTGTAAACCTGTAGTAGTGGAGTACTGCCAGTCCTGCACATTTTGTACGTCTCCCTCATCTATCTCACCTGATTCAACTCATGAGCTCATCAGTAGGGACTGCAAGACCTGAAATGAGTGTGTCAGATATAGGGAGACATACAAAATGTGCAAGGCTGGTGGTATTCCAGGACAGGTTTGAGAATCACTGCTGTAAGCCAAATAGGGTCCTATGAAATCTGTTTCCCCCCTCCCCAAAAAATCCCAATTTGGGTTGTTTAAGGGCTAGATAAATATAGGACAGAACACATATTGAACTAATTGTTCCCAGCAAATCAGGTTATTCAACTCAGCATAATGGGTTGATTTTATTAATTCATTTTTACTATAATACTGAGTTTTCCTTTTCTTTTTCTTTTTTTTTTTTTTTTTACTTTATACACAAATTAGAGCTTACAGATTAACTTAAGTTGTCTAAACTTTTGTAAAATACTCCACACAAACACTGGTTTACATGATAATTATTTTATCATTTTACAAACCCGATTCCAAAAAAGTTGGGACACTGTACAAATTGTGAATAAAAAAGGAATGCAATAATTTACAAATTTCATAAACATTTCATAAACACAATAGAATATAGATAACATATCAAATGTTAAGAGTGAGACATTTTGAAATGTCATGCCAAATATTGGCTCATTTTAGATTTCATGAGAGCAACACATTCCAAAAAAGTTGGGACAGGTAGCAATAAGAGGCCGGAAAAGTTAAATGTACATATAAGGAACAGCTGGAGGACCAATTTGCAACTTATTAGGTCAATTGGCATGATTGGGTATAAAAAGAGCCTCTCAGAGTGGCAGTGTCTCTCAGAAGTCAAGATGGGCAGAGGATCACCAATTCCCCCAATGCTGCGGCGAAAAATAGTGGAGCAATATCAGAAAGGAGTTTCTCAGAGAAAAATTGCAAAGAGTTTGAAGTTATCATCATCTACAGTGCATAATATCATCCAAAGATTCAGAGAATCCGGAACAATCTCTATGCGTAAGGGTCAAGGCCGGAAAACCATACTGGATGCCCATGATCTTCGGGCCCTTAGACGGCACTGCATCACATACAGGAATGCTACTGTAATGGATATCACAACATGGGCTCAGGAATACTTCCAGAAAACATTGTCGGTGAACACAATCCACCGTGCCATTTGCTGTTGCCAGCTAAAACTCTATAGGTCAAAAAGAAGCCATATCTAAACATGATCCAGAAGGGCAGGCGTTTTCTCTGGGCCAAGGCCCATTTAAAATGGACTGTGGCAAAGTGGAAAACTGTTCTGTGATCAGACGAATCAAAATTTGAAGTTCTTTTTGGAAAACTGGGACATCATGTCATCCGGACTAAAGAGGACAAGGACAACCCAAGTTGTTATCAGCGCTCAGTTCAGAAGCCTGCATCTCTGATGGTATGGGGTTGCATAAGTGCGTGTGGCATGGGCAGCTTACACATCTGGAAAGGCACCATCAATGCTGAAAGGTATATCCAAGTTCTAGAACAACATATGCTCCCATCCAGACGTCGTCTCTTTCAGGGAAGACCTTGCATTTTCCAACATGACAATGCCAGACCACATACTGCATCAATTACAACATCATGGCTGCATAGAAGAAGGATCTGGGTACTGAAATGGCCAGCCTGCAGTCCAGATCTTTCACCCATAGAAAACATTTGGCGCATCATAAAGATGCGACAAAGAAGACCTAAGACAGTTGAGCAACTAGAAGCCTGTATTAGACAAGAATGGAACAACATTCCTATTCCTAAACTTGAGCAACTTGTCTCCTCAGTCCCCAGACGTTTGCAGACTGTTAAAGGAAGAAGAGGGGATGCCACACAGTGGTAAACATGGCCATGTCTCAACTTTTTTGAGATGTGTTGATGCCATGAAATTTAAAATCAACTTATGTTTCCCTTAAAATTATAAATTTTCTCAGTTTAAATATTTGATATGTCTATGTTGTATTCTGAATAAAATATTGAAATTTGAAACTTCCACATCATTGCATTCTGTTTTTATTCACAATTTGTACAGTGTCCCAACTTTTTTGGAATCAGGTTTGTACATGATAACCTTTATTTTCGATGAGTATCATATTTTTGTTACGAGTTGGTTCACTTAAGGCCTGTTTACACCTGGTCACTTCATGCATTTTCTCTGATCGGACAGCTATCTGATTTATCAAAACGATTACATTTAAATTTACATATGTGGTTTCAATAACCATGCATTTAGACTTGTTCAGTTTTGACTTGAATGCGTCCCAGACCACCTCCTGAAGTGGTTTGAGCGATCGGATTTATATCCGTCTCGAATGTGTTTCGGAAGGCAATTAGACCTGATCTTTTCACGACTGAATAGTTATCCGATCAGAGAAAAAGCATGAAGTGACCAGGTGTAAACAGGCCCTTAGCTGCTGACAGTAAGTGGGTTTCGGGTGAGCGAAGAAGTGAGACGTAAAGTAAACAGGTGATGATGAGGAAGGGATCTTCTGAGGAGCGCAGGAGAAGATCACAAGGAGCAATGGAGATGAAGCGCTGGAGGTAAGGAATGCAGCTAAGTCTGGATACCCAGGATCACTCTTCTGGTCTATAACCTTCCCAATCCACCAGGTACTCAAAACGGCTGCCACAATGCCAGGAATCCGAGATCTCACGAACGGAGTGATGGTACCATCCTCAACGATGAGCGGCAGGGAATTTGCGGTTGCCGATGTCGTTATTCCTCTCCACCGGGGTGAGTTTCTTGGAAAAGAAGGCACATGGATGGAGCTTGGATGGTGTCCCCTGCTGCTATGAGAGCAACACTTGTACCCCAGTCGTAGAGGCGTTGACATTGAAAATGAAAGGCTTGTTGGGGTTGGGATGGATGAGGAGCAGCTCAAAAGCATATGTTTCCTTCACTAGCGAATGTCTAGGACATGGCTAAGGTTGCAGCTGGAGTCTAGGACAGACACTTGGGCTTGCCTTTCAGGAGATTTGTAAGTGGATGGGTTATGGAGCTGAGGTTATGGATGAATTGAAAATAGAAATGTGCAAATCCAAGGAAACGCTGGAGATCTTTTACAATGGTGGCTATGGGCCAGTCACGGATAGCAGCTAACTTCCCCTCGTCCATCTTGATGCCATCTCCATTGATGTCATAACCAAGGAACTTGACAGAGGACTGATGGAAGAGACATTTCTTGGCTTTGAGGAAAAGGTGGAACTCACGCAAGGAACTCACGCACGTCTCAGACCTCCAAGTGTTCTGCAATGTTCGGCCATGGCCCGGGAGTACACCAAGATGTCATCAATGTAGACTAGTACAAACCGGTGGAGAACCCCACTTCAGGACCTCAGCCGTCGACCAGGAGAGCACTGGATGATGTTTGAAAAGCCAAACATGTATGTAAACATTCACAAAGAGAACAAACAGAGTTTATATTTAAATAGCTGGCTTTTTTTTGCGATTTGCAAAAAGTGTACAGCCTTACTTTTGATTTATTATCTAAATTTAATTTTTCACCTTGTCTTGGAGCTTCCATTACACATCCCTTATAGAAAATATGAATGCATTATAAATCTTCTTTGAAGTTACTTTGAACTAAATCCATTAACTGTGCAACAGATAACACAGCTTTTGATCACTGGCATCATGTGGACATGAAAGCATGGTCATTTTGATTGAGTTACATTAGCCAGAGGCTGTTTTCTGGGCCAGTGCTGATACGTGTAATCTGCTGTTGACTGTTTAGGGCCAGTCCATATAGGATGAATTCATACGTGACCAGAAACTGAACTAAAATGGTAACGTGAAGCTATTTTGGTAATGGTAAAGTGAAGTCCTTATCTAAAATGCTATTTCTTTCCCCCTGAGCCAATCTAATTATTTTGTGTCCATCTGTCACAAAGAAAAATAAAACATAGTTTTCTCATATTCAATAAAATACCAATTACAGCTAAAAATTCAAAGTTTATACTTGTGTATTTACAGTGCTGTACTTGACGTTATTTGAGTTACATAAGCAGGTTTCATTAGACTCATATTTATTCCTTGCTTTAATTATTAATCATACTAAATGGAACAAGGTCTGCATCTGTTCTGTTAGACTTAACCAATCTCAGTTTAAATGCAAATCCTCCTCCGCATCACTCCGACTCTGTCAAATTGATATTCTGAGGTCTTCCATGTCTTATATTATATTATTTATTTTCCCTCTGTATCTTACATGTCTGCATCATTGCGTTAATTTCCTCTTTTCCTTTTTCTGAGTTTCCTCAATTCCTTCTGATAATGCAGCCATGACAAAAAAACCTAAAAAAACAAAACCTTTGTATTAAATTGTGCAAAGTGATATGCACGAAAATGGCTGATTTTTTAGGAAAAAAAGTATAAGCAAGAAAGTCCATACATAAACCAAACCGTTAGTGAGGCGTAAGCAAATCATACAAAAATGTATGAGAATTAGCCACCATTTCTGCAAAATGTAAAATAGTTATGAACTACAATTGTGGCATAGTTATGAATTGCAATTGTGTTGGATAGGAAAGTCAACCTGATCTCACAGGAAAACATAACTATGTAACAAGGTGGAAATTCCGTATGAATTGGTACAATGTGATTTGTACAAAAACAAATGACTATTAGGAAAATAGTAAGCATGAATGTCCGCACCTAACCCCAGCCTTACCTGCCATTGGGGTGTAAACAGATTGTACGAAAACATACAAATGAGATTGTACGAATTCATATGAATTAGCCAGCTCACCAAAACTTAAAATAGTTAGGAATTGCCATGAGATTTGTGCTGGATATAAAAGTCTGGGATCCAGCAGTTCAGATTTGAAGCCACATTTCCCACATGAGCACCATAGCTCAATGCCTCTGGAGCATGTTTTATCTACTAGGCCACAGCTCAGACACAGTACTATTAAGAGAGAATAAAAATATAAATAATACGCCCTGTTATTAGATGAATGTAATCATCTCCAGCACAGAGCCTAGCATCATTGAGACGTCACTTTTCATCTACTGATGATGTTCTATAAGTTTACAGCTCATCAACTTAACAAATATTAGCTGGGAAGAGAATTTTTTTTTAAAGAGAGTTTTATACATTAGCATCATACATTACATTATAAATTGCCTGTCCATTCACTCTTTGATCTCTATCTGCGCTCTGATTGTATTTGGCCGTTCAGACTGAGCGCTTTCAACAATGATCAAGCTGGGTTCTAATCACACGTACAAGGCTCCTCCATCGCTGCAGCTGGTGCTTTTGGCCTGCTTTCAAAAGAAACGGAGCAGGTGTGCCCGTACTTTCACTTGGAAAGCTGAAGAGCAGAAAATCAGAAAGATGCTACAAATCCATCATCTCGTGCTGAATAATGGCGAGATCAATCCGACTCTGAAACTAGAATAAAGCTTTGCTCCAGTAGTCAGATTTTAAATTGAACATCAATAGCAATCCAACCCAGCACAAGACTTGCTTATCGGTCAAAAAGTCCTTAAAATTGAAAAAAAAGAAAAAGAAAAAACTATAAAATCAAATTGTAAATACATAAAGAGCAGCAAGTTGATTTAATAGTTTAACATGAGAAAAACACTATAGGGCAAATTCTGTATTAATATTTGCCAGATGCATTTTGGATTGAAAACAACCACTTGAGAGCTATAGCACTAGACTGAATATCTATTCTGCTGGTGGCAGGATACAGAGGGAAAATAGCCAATGTGTTTTATTCAAGATGCATAGATGAATTGAGGCTATACAAACATGGTACTGTAAGTGAGCAATGCTGTATTCTGGGAATTTCTTTAAAAGAGAATTACCCTAAAAACATTTCTGTGAGAAATGGAACTTTTTGCTGGACTCAGGGGCTGTTTACATGACAGTTTTTTGGGGGCCTGAAAAAACAAACTTTTGAAAACGGGATTCAAAGTGCACGTTTTTGAAAAGCATACCATTATCGTCTGTGTAAACTACAAAAAACATGAATTTGTGAAAACAGTAACTTCATGCGCATACGTATTACATTTTCAGTCTATAGGCGCGTAGCAGTGGCATGCAGTGGTGTTCTGAATTGAGGAGGCAAATCCTCACAGTTTTTTTTTTAAATAAATCAAATGTAAATTCATGTCCCAGTTACACTTAATGTTGTCACATTTTGCTGGTTAAATATTATTTTACATAATAAAAAAATACATGTTTGTATTTTTAGATTAACAATGTAATAAATGTTCTGTTTTTTAAAAGCAAGTATAAATCTAAGCATTTTTACATGTATTCCAAAATAATAACTAAAGACAGTAACAACAATATATTTTATTTGTGAACTGATGTTTAGCTGTTCTTTTTAAAGGGTTAGTTCACCCAAAAATGAAAATTCTGTCATTTATTACTTACCCTCGTGCCGTTCCACACCCGTAAGACCTTCGTTAATCTTCAGAACACAAATTAAGATATTTTAGTTGAAATCCGATGGTTCAGTGAGGCCTCCATAGGGAGCAATGACACTTCCTCTCTCAAGATCCATAAAGGTACTAAAAACATATTTGAATCAGTTCATGTGAGTACAGTGGTTCAATATTAATATTATAAAGTGACGAGAATATTTTTGGTGTTCCAAAAAAAACAAAATAACGACTTATTTAGTGATGGCCGATTTCAAAACACTGCTTCAGGAAGATTCGGAGCACAAATGAATCAGTGTATCGAATCATGATTCAGATCGCGTGTCAAACTGACAACGGCTGAAATCACGTGACTTTGGCGCTCCAAACAGCAGATTTGATACACTGATTCATTTGTGCTCCGATGCTTCCTGAAGCAGTGTTTTGAAACCGGCCATCACTAAATAAGTCGTTATTTTGTTTTTTATGCCGCACCAAAAATATTCTCGTCACTTTATAATATTAATATTGAACCACTGTTCTCACATGAACTGATTCAAATATGTTTTTAGTACCTTTATGGATCTTGAGAGAGGAAGTGTCATTGCTCCCTATGGAGGCCTCCTGGAGCCATTGGATTGCAACTAAAATATCTTAATTTGTGTTCCGAAGATTAACGAAGGTCTTACGGGTGTGGAACGACATGAGGGTGAGTAATAAATGACAGAATTTTCATTTTTGGGTGAACTAACCCTTTAATAGGGAACATATTTTCGGATCATCAGTCATGCTCGGTAAACGCTGGTCACAGACATTAAGATGTATCTTTAATTTCACTAAGCTGATTGCTCACTAAAAAACCCCACAGTCATCATGTTTTCAGGCCATTTCAAGTTTTTTTGCCATAAAGCAGTGATATCTAAGTGGCTGAGCTGTTTACTTACTATTTAACGTGACTTTTCCCCATTCATTTTCAATTACCTCCCACTAGTGCATGCTTTAGAGCAGGGGTAGGGAACGTTGATCCTGGAGAGCCACTGCCCTGCAGAGTTTAGCTCAAACACACCTGAACAAACTAATCAAGGTCTTCAGGATTACTAAAGTCTATAGGTGAGTGTTTTTTTTCCAGGTTGGAGCTAAACTCTGCAGGGCAGTGGCTCTCCAGGATCAACGTTCTCTACCCCTGCTTTAGAGGCTCTGTTAAAAGTTAATGGGCTCAGGGGAGGCAAGAGAGACGCGGCGTCCCGCTGTAACTTTACCTGCTAGTGTTGCTGTTGGACAGTGTTCTTTAAGAAAAATAAGTGATTTATACACTTTTTAATGTCACATTTTGTAATATTTGCATTGTTTTTGTTGTTTTTTTTGTAATTTTTTTTTTAAGGTGGCACTGCCTCCTCGGCAGAAATGCCCCTGGTGCGTAGTTTCTTTACAAAGTGACATCGCCAACTACTGGCCTGGCATTCATAATACAGCGTTTTTAATCATTTCCGCAGATCCATATGAACGGGATTGTTTTGACAACATTGCCGTCTGTATGCAAAAACACAAAATAAAAACTTTTCAGTTTTTAGTACATCGTTGTCGTGTAAAACAATATTCAGTGCATTTCCTTATAAATCTCATAAATTATTCATTGTACATTCAAAATGACTGAAAATCTATGAACAGTTCAGAGTGAAGATTTAAATTAGGATGCAAATTACTAATGCAGTATCTATGTCTTTTAGTCACCATGTTGTTTAACCCTTCTCCACTAATTTTGTCTTGAACTCCATTGTTTCTGCCTTCACATTTCACCAGCATTCATTTTTTTGTGCTTAATTAAAAGTGAAATGTGTCATTTCTGTGCTACCAGTGTCAGCAAAGTGTCTCTTTTTGCACAGGTTTTCAGAACACACCTCATTGTCTACCATTGGTCGGCCAAACTCAAACCATTGGTTAAGCAATTATTGCTATTTTGGGCTGGTTTGCATAGTTCCTTTAGTGGATCTGGTACTAAAACAAATGCAAATAAATGGTGCTGTCAGTGAGTGCATTTCATTAATACTGAATTCCACACACAAAAATTTTCAGAGAAATGATTCACTTTAATTCTCCTCTGCTCATAAAACTGGCAAGCATTTTGACCAAAAAAAAAAAAAACAGCTTTGAGTTCATTTTCTGTTTTCTTGATTGTGGGTCATGGGCTTCTGTAAGTCATGATTCTGGTACCAAGCTATTTATAAACTTGCTGAAAAACCAGGGTGATTGAAAATGCGACTTTTCAAATGTCTATTTCAAAATGCCATCGGAAATGTACCGTTCAAATTTACATAGACTATGGCAAGCAATCAATCTGAGAAAGGGGTTCATTTATAGTTGATGATGATGATGACAAAGATGATGGAAAGTCAGGGGACGAATGCAGAATGAGACCGGGTGGGCATGGGCAGCCCTGCCTGAGGGGTCTGTGGAGAGGGTGGGGGGGTTTTATTTCTGCCTCCTCTTGCTCCTTCCCCCATTGGCTGTCGTGTTGGATATGTCACCAGCATTGCTCTAATTGCCTGCTTTTCCTATGTGCATGGAGTCGGGCTGTGGTGCGTATTACACGCGCTAAGACTGCACTGACTTTACACACCCTGACATGGTGGTCAGAGCTCACTGACGTGTCCTGGCAGGCTGGCTTCTGACTTGTGTTTTAAAGCACTGCTAATTTCTGCTGCTTAGCAGTGATCAGTGTGGCCCAAGCATCTGCCCATGTGCCTGGTGGTGATAAAAATATGAATGTTACAATTCAAGATAAGAGTGTACAGAAGTCAGTTGTTCTCACAGTTCCCAGTCCCCTAAGACAACCAACTAAAATATGTACAAGGTTTTTTCAATAAATAAGGTAAAAAGAGGCTTGGCAAGTACATTTGTTGACATATAGAGAGGACTCCTGACTGCGACTAAAACGGTTGATAAAACCTAGAAATATGTGAGGATAATTTAAAATCTAATCACAAGTTTTATTCTGAAAGCAGCCCCCAAAACAGAAAATGATAGATAGATAGATAGATAGATAGATAGATAGATAGATAGATAGATAGATAGATAGACAGATGCTTCAAATGCAAGTTGTTGTTGTGAGCATATCGCTAAATCTGTTCTAGTTTATTGCAAATTAGCATCCTTTCCACAAACCTCCTAAAATACTCTGAAATAGCTAGTTGCACTTTGCAGAAGCATTTGAGCTGTAAAAGGTAATCAAGTAGTAATCACCCTTTGTCCCACAAGTGCAAGAAATAAAAGCTGGAAAGCTTTCTGCACATCACTTTCTCTCTGCGCATTGGATTAGCTAGAACTTACAGTAGTTTCAAGGTTTCACTATTCTGTTTTTTTCTTAAAGCAAGCAGCTGTAATGCTTGTGCATTTAAATTCAGAGAATATAATTTTCCTTGTACTAAGGCTGGGAATCTGCACTGAATTCCCCAATTTCTGGTTCAATTTTATTCTAATTCAAATTCCTATAGACTCATTTGGGAATATTTCGATGCATAACATGCAGTGGTGTATAAAGTACTCGAAAACCATACTTGAGTAAAAGTATAGATATCTTACCAGAAAATGACTTTGGTAGAAATTAAAGTCACTGTTTATAATGTTACTTGAGTAAAAGATTTAAAGTATGTGATATTTTTTTGATATTAAACATACTTAATATTGAAAGTAAAAGTAAAAGTAAATGTAAAATACAAAAGGAGCAAAAAAAAAAAAAAAATATTAACAATTGTTCTATACAAAGTCTGAACAGCAAGATTGTGTTCAGTTTTAACTCTTTCTTACATTTTGTTTCTTTGAATTAAAAAAAATGGCTAAATGTTTATTGTAATTTTTAAATATAAAAAATACCAATATATTAATTATACATTGATCTTTCATGTTAATTCATAGTGCATTATAACTAATGTAAGAGACAACTTTAAAATGTAAATGTTGAAATTAAAAATGAACAATACTTTTATTAACCTTATTTAACGTTACAAATGGACTCTTATTGTAGTGTTATCATATCATATAAATCCAAACAGTTATGCTTAAAAATTACCATCTTTACACACAAAGGCATAGCATGGGTCTATTATATGTACAATGTTTTGTTGTCCGTTTTAAATCCGTTTTTGAAGTGTCCCGCTCTGTGCAGTGCTCAGCCTCACATCACCTGTCAAAACAAACTCTACGAGGCATTGGTGATAGTTTTTATTTCACCTCTAGAGGCCGCTCTCGTACTGTATAATGACAGCATACTCTTATCAGCCGCTCCAGCAACAGACACAACCCTGAAAATGAAATCAACTGTGGTTGTGTGAGCACTTGTTTGCACACGCTTGCTTGCAGTCTGTGTTCTTCCAACTTTATTTTGTAGTAATTAACGAAAATGCTTTTGGAAAATGTATCGGAGTAAAAGCATACATTTTATTTGTGAAATGTAGTGGAGTGAAAGTAAAAGTTGACAGAAATATAAAAACTCAAGTAAAGTACAGATTCTCCCAAAAAATACTTGAAGTAATAATACTTCATTACATTACACCACTGATAACATGCTTTATGATTATAAAATGCACTGTAAAAAATCAAAAGTTGAGAAAACTTAAAAGTTTAAGGCAACCAGCTTCAGGAGATTTTTGAGAAAACCAAAAAATCTTCTGAAGCTGGTTGCCCTAAACTTTTAAGTTTTCTCAACTTTAATTTTTTATAATGTGCTTCAAATTCACTTTATTTTTTTTACTTTAAAGAGGGTACATTCGCATACAACTGATTAGCAATTAAAATATTCTTTGTCAGGTTTGGTGTCATTTGTAAGGCAGAAGGTATACTATTTACATTTAAAAAAAATTGAAGATTTCATGTTAGTTCATCATCACATTGTTAAAATGAAGGTTGCAATTAAAGGTGCTAAAGAGGATCTTTTCGTCGACTGAGAAACAAAAGACTGTTACTGAGTTTTTTTAATGAGCGCATGCGTAAGAATTTTCGAGGGAACGCCTCCCAAAACTCGTGCACAAGTATTGGAACACGAGTGTTTACCACCGGCATTCGCTGTGTCGTGTTAGTGGATTCATTATGTCGGACTCACCGCATGTAACTCATAATCTGCAGTTGTTACTCCTTTCTCCTGACAAAAACATTGCATGCGGCGCCTGTGGAATGTGGAAAGTTACTGGAGCACGCAGCCGCGCTCGCCTCTCACAAGGAACTTCATGATTGACAAGCCAGAGGGCCAATCCGCGCACGTCTCTCACAAGGAACTTCACGGCAGTGATTGACAAGCCAGAGGGTCATTGCGTAAACGATTGGCTGATGTTTTTAAGGCCCTACCTCGTGCACAGATGATGTATATTAATATTATTCCTTTCAGTGCACCTAATAAATAGTCTTTTATCAGTTAGTAAAGACAGTTTCAAGTAATATTGCAAAAATGTATAAAGCAAAACATCCTCTTTAGCACCTTTAAATTGGAAAATCAATATCTTTATTCTGCCATGTTGGTTACCGATCTTTTGAAAACACATTCATGGGACACCTACATTTTGTTCATGAAACATTCTTTCTTGTTATTCTGTGATTGATATCTTTCTTTTCACAAGCAGGCAGTTGTATCTGATCATGGCTCTGTTTTAAAGCGAGTAACTGATGAGCCTTGAGGTAGAGTCAGTCATGTTATTCAGTGCAACTGCAGCCTTTTGATAAATGACACCGAACCCACTGTCATTCTGAATATAAAGGAGAGAGAGAAAAGCCACAAGGTAAGGTGTTCCTCTGTCACTCCAGGCTGAAGGGAACATCAAGTGTCTGTGAGCATGGAGGGGAGATTCACTGGAGACAGAAGAAAGAGTTCAGAGATAGAGCAGCCCTTTCTCATCCTCCCTTTGAAATCTCTCCCGCTGATTTATCCTGAATTTACTTCCATTGGTTTGGCTTTTCTAGCACTTAACTGACCTTTCTGGGATGACTGTCATTCCTTCCTGGTAACCATCAAAATGATGGCACAGCAGGAGGGTTTAACCACCCACACAGTGTGAGAGATGGTTGTTCTGTCTGGCTGTCTGTCTGTCACACACAGAATTACTAGATTACCAACACAGGGCACAGTAATAATCAAAAGGTAAACATTTTTAATGAGCAAGAATACCTAGGAATGGACAAACATGTAGACCTTATGTAGCCCCGCCCACTTTCAGCACTGTGCTCGTTGTGTTCTATCTTCCGGTTTGTATTTCCACAGCACGAAGATAAGATCTTAAGGATCTTATGATTCGACAGCAATGTCATTGTGGCAAGGGGGGCGTGGTTCAGCGAATGCTGCAGCGGGGGAGAGCGTCAGGAGACGCGCGGTGGATGAGCGGGTTAAGCGCAAATAACAAACACCTGTCTCTTGTTACAGTAATTGGCGTGGAGAGAATACTTAACGCCAGGAGAAACAGGAGTGAGCGAGAGAGAGAAGGACTACTGGCTGCCACACTCCCAAAGACTGACTGGAGCTGACGGAGTGAATTCCCAGTGTTTATGTTGGCGATTGTTTTGTGCCTGTTTGCACACCTTTTTGTTGATTTTCTAAATAAAGCAGCCAGTAGTCACAGCCGACCCTTGTCGTCTTCCTTCCTAACATCTACGAACTTTGTTACACTGGTGCCGAAACCCGGGAAGGAAGACGGAAGCCGCCGCCATGCAGACGCCCTCTGCTGCTGCACCATTTGCGGAGCTAATTACATCTCTCGCGGTCATGCAGCAAGAACAACACCAGGCCCTGCTGGACTTGCGTCACGATCAAGAGAAGCGGTTCCAGGCCATCCTCCGAGTCCAGCAGGATGACCGCGAGACGTTCCGGAGCTGGATTGACCAGGAGGTTCGGCCGGAAGCCCCGGTCCAACAAGCTGCGCCCGCCCACCTCCCTCTCAACAAAATGGGGCCTGAGGACCACCCGGAGGCGTTTCTGGATATATTTGAGAGTGACTGGCGTTGCGGGGACCCAGAGCATTTTGTGGACAGGTGTCCTGTTATGGAGGTGGGGACAATGGTCCGGGTCCCGGACGTCCCGCAGGCTGCCCCCGGTCAGGCTGGGTGGTACCAAATACCTGTGAGTATTAAGGGGGGTACCTATCAGGCATTGGTGGATTCAGGATGTAACCAAACCTCGATCCATCAAAGCTTGATACAATCTGGGGCATTGGATAATAGCCGCGTGGTTAAGGTGCGGTGTGTGCACGGGGATATAGTGGAATATCCTATTGTGTCAGTCATTATTCAATTTTGGGGTCAAAAGCATAGTGTGGAGGTGGCAGTTAATCCGCACCTCCGGCATCCGTTAATTTTGGGGACCAATTAGCCAGCATTCACAGAATTATTGGGGGCTTTATGTACGGATGCTTCTTGGGAGAAAAATGCAGCGGAGGGGAACGCGAGTGTGCAGGCGGGAGAGACTGAACCGGGACCACTGGGTACTGCCTCAGGGGAACAGAGCGAAATCGAGAGACTGATTTTCTCGGAGCGCGATGATTTTCCCCTGGAGCAGTCTCAGTTTGAGATGCTGAAACGTGCGTTTGAACAGGTCAGTACCATCGACGGCCAGCCTCTCCATCCTGGACAACTGCTTACCTATCCATATTTTGCAATTATTAAAAATAGGTTTTATCGAGTGACCCAAGACGCTCAGACAAAAGAAGATACAACCCAGTTATTAGTTCCCAGAAGCCGCCGGGAAATGCTTTTTCAGGCGGCTCATTCTAATCCAATGGCTGGTCATTTAGGACAGGGGACAACACTAAATCGCCTCATGACCCGATTTTTTTGGCCGGGCATTCACGAGAATGTGCGCAGGTGGTGCGCGGCTTGTCGTGAATGTCAGTTGGTAAACCCACCGGCCACCCCAAAAGCGCCTTTGCGCCTCCTCCCATTGATGCAGGTCCCCTTCGAAAGAATTGGCATGGACCTCATCGGGCCATTAGAGCGATCAGCACGAGGACATCGTTTTGCATTGGTCATTGTGGATTATGCAACACGATATCCAGAAGCAGTGGCTCTCCGCAACATTTCCGCTAAGAGTGTTGCTGACGCACTGTTTTCTTTAATCTCCCGAGTGGGGATTCCTAAGGAAATCCTCACTGATCAGGGCACGGCGTTTATGTCACGGACGTTACGCGAACTTTACGAATTATTGGGCATTAAATCGATTCGGACCAGCGTCTTTCACCCACAAACGTACGGGCTGGTCGAACATTTTAATCGCACGCTTAAGACAATGATTCGTAAATTCGTTCAGGAAGACGCCAAAAATTGGGATAGATGGTTGGAACCCCTGTTGTTTGCTGTGCGAGAAGTCCCGCAAGCCTCCACGGGGTTTTCCCCCTTCGAGCTTCTCTATGGTCGTCAGCCCAGAGGGGTGTTAGACGTCATAAGGGAGGCTTGGGAGGACGGACCTTCTCAATCTAAAAACGAAATTCAATATGTGCTGGACCTGAGAACAAAACTCCACACGTTGGGGCGGCTATCTATGGAGAATTTGTTGCAGGCCCAGGACAAACAGAGCCGGCTGTATAACAGGGGGACCAATCTGAGTAAATTTGCACCAGGAGATAAAGTGCTTGTATTACTCCCAACGTCAAGTTCAAAATTACTTGCAAAGTGGCAAGGACCCTTTGAGGTCACACGGCAAGTTGGAGAGCTCGATTATGAGGTAATACGCTCAGATGGGAGAGGAGCACGTCAAATGTATCACCTCAATCTCCTGAAAAAATGGAATGAGGGGGAATCAGTGATGCTGGCGACGGTGATTAGCGGGGAGGATGATCTCGGGCCAGAGGCGAATATAAAAAAACAATCTCTCGCACTGGCCCCAGGGGGAGATCACCTCTCGCCCTCCCAGCTCATTGTTCTAACCAAATTACAGGCAGAGTTTGCTGATGTGTTTTCTCCCCTACCTGGCTGTACAAACCTCATTCAGCACCATATCGAGACAGAGCCGGGCGTGGTGGTTCGCAGCCGGCCGTATCGCTTGCCTGAACACGAGAAAAAAGTAGTTCAGGAAGAATTAGGTGCGATGCTTGAAATGGGAGTAATAGAAGAATCCAACAGTAACTGCAGCATTTGAGGGCGGTCTTAAAGTCGCTGAGGGGAGCCGGGCTCATGGCCAACCCGAAGAAGTGTGCAATTGGGCGCGTGGAAGTAAAGTATCTGGGCTTCCACTTGGGGCATGGACAGGTGCGTCCCCAAATTGATAAGACTGCAGCAGTTGCGACCTGTCCGCGCCCTAAGACCAAAAAGGAGGTGAGACAGTTCTTGGGGCTGGCGGGATATTATAGAAGGTTTGTGCCTAATTATTCGGACCTCACCAGCCCCTTGACTGATCTTACTAAAAAGGAGGCACCAGATACGGTCCAGTGGACGGAGCTGTGCCAGCAGGCGTTTACCCAAGTAAAGGCTGCTCTGTGTGGCCGTTGCTTCACTCTCCTGATTTCTCTCTCCCTTTTTTGTTGCAGACGGACGCGTCGGACCGAGGGCTGGGTGCTGTCCTGTCCCAGGAGATAGAGGGGGAGGAACGGCTGGTGCTGTACATTAGTCGTAAGCTCTCTAAGAGAGAGACTAAGTACAGCACCGTGGAGAAGGAGTGTTTGGCCATCAGGTGGGCTGTCCTCACCCTCCGCTATTATCTCCTGGGACGGGAATTCACCCTCTGTTCGGACCACGCCCCTCTGCAGTGGCTCCACCGCATGAAGGATACCAACGCGCGGATCACTCGTTGGTATCTAGCTTGCAGCGGGGGAGAGCGTCAGGAGACGCGCGGTGGATGAGCGGGTTAAGCGCAAATAACAAACACCTGTCTCTTGTTACAGTAATTGGCGTGGAGAGAATACTTAACGCCAGGAGAAACAGGAGTGAGCGAGAGAGAGAAGGACTACTGGCTGCCACACTCCCAAAGACTGACTGGAGCTGACGGAGTGAATTCCCAGTGTTTATGTTGGCGATTGTTTTGTGCCTGTTTGCACACCTTTTTGTTGATTTTCTAAATAAAGCAGCCAGTAGTCACAGCCGACCCTTGTCGTCTTCCTTCCTAACATCTACGAACTTTGTTACAGTCATACAGACTGACCTACCAAAAAAACGTAAGTTCAAACACAAAATTCTATAAGATGGCTATGTGCTTGTGTCTCTGGTGCATAAGCTCTATAAGAGTAAAAACAATGTGTACGTGAGAGAGAAAAAGTGCAGAAAATAATGACAACTCAACAGTTATACAGCTTACACAGTTAAACGAAGTTGTTCTTTAAAAGTTTAATAACTTGCATTTAAGAACAAATTTGACCATATTTTGCTTATTTTTTTCTCCTGCCAATGGAAACACTAATGGGCTGCTGTTCGGTGGGGGAACTGCAAACCTCAGACATCTGCTCCGCATTTCCGGTGACACAACGTGCCCCTCTAATAATATGGTGATTTTCAGAGAACTTACTATTGAGAGCAAAAAACATTATTTCTGTGGATTTGGCAATTCATGTATTCCGTATCGAAATGTCTTAAGCAGCATTTAGCTCACAGGAACACTAATCTCTACAATGGTAACTTTAACACATTATCTTCAGAAATATGAATCAGAATAGGTGGAGCATGCGTACGGCTGGCAAGGCATACAAAAACTCTTTCTGAGTTACTCTGATTCTGAGTTCTGCACGCTCGCAGATCCTCTCATTATGAAAATTATTAAGAGATTGTGCAGTCAGCTTCATTGATTATAATGGAACTTTGAGAGATTACGATGAACTAAGGATGAGTGACAGCTTTTTAGTGACTATAAAGTGAGTGCTCTTTGCACGCTTTTGCTGCCATACCAAAACCTCTATACAGTATACTTGTAACAGTGGTTTGTAAATGTAGACACATTAATAACAAATAATTTACCAGAAGCGTTTATGCTGGTTGTGCAGTGACACGTAACTTGAAACTATTTCAAGGAAATCAATTTAAATGTGTTTGTAAAGCAGAAGCGCATGTCCTTAGCCTTACCCTGAAGTAGGATCACCCTCCGCCTATGATCAGAAAATTAATATTTAACGCATTATTACATAAATCGGAACTTGTAACAGAATTATATTTATAAATATACTAACTATTTATATTTATAACTATCACTATTTATAACTATCACTTGGAGACCCTTGGTGTTATTTTTTTTTTGTCTATTTTAGTTATAATAAATATGTGTTGTTATTGTTTTGGTGAATGTTTGAATGTCTCAAATCATAAAAAAGTGTGCCCCTCTGTTGCTGTGTTATTAAACAAAAGACATCAGGCCTATTGAACATGTTAACTCACTTGCCATTCTTTTATTCACTGAACTCTTTCACCCATACAGGTCTCCCCTGTAATCTCCTGACTCCTTCCAGCCTCTCCCAGAGGCCCATAATAAAGACATAATAATCACACCACATCTCCCCTTCGAACAAAACTTAAAACAGTAAGCCAATAACAACACCACCGTTCTTAAGGCTTCAAAATTACTTTTGAACTTAAACCAAGCATTGCCACAATCAACAATAAATGAACTAGTGTGTTTTTTTTCTCTAAACACTGCATTAACATTTTCCCATTTACATTTTATTTCTTTTTTTCTTCTTTTTAACTCACTGTATTTGAAACCCAAATTAGCTCTCCTGTGACTTATAAATCCAGTCCTTCCTGATCGTGTTTTGTATAACATGGGAGTTTGGGCTGTAGAAGGCTCTGGGGAGTGCTCCCCCTCCTCTGTTTGATCAACAGTTTTTAGGAAAATTTCAGCACATGGTTTGGCGTTAGGCATAGGAACAAGATGACATCTGTTCCTTCTGATGGTGCCTTGAGGGCTTTCCACCAAATATGAACAAGGTGCTGAATGGGATGCTAACACAGTTCCCTTAGTATTTGTGTCTGTAATCCAAACTCTCTGACCTGAGGAAAGGTGACTGAGTTGTCTTGTACAGTGATGTGTTGTAACTTGCAGCCTGCTTCTCTCTCATTCCCTTTTCCTTTGCTGCTACAGTGATGTAATCAGGGAGGTTTGGAATCAGAAGCGAGTGATGCTGTGGTATCGGTGTGCGTAGTCTTCGACCCATTAGGAGCTGAGCAGGACTGTAGCCATTTGCCAGCGGTGTTGTTCAGTAAGCCAGTATTGCCAAATAGGGGTCCTTTGCTTTGCTGAGTAGATGCTTTACCGTCTGAACCTGACGCTCAGCTTCTCCTTTGCTTTGAGGAAATCTCGGGCTGCTGGTGATGTGACCGAAGCCATAGTCTGCTGCTAAGCTTCCAACATCTAGCTGGAAAATTGAGGTCCATTATCCGAGAAAAGAATCTCTGGAATTCCATGCCCTGAAAATACAGACTTTAAGTGCACTATTACATCATCAGATCTCCACAAATATGGAAAAACAGCCCACCACCAGTAGATAAGTGCATTCATGCGTTGAAAACAAGTCTGCACCCAGCTTAAGCTACGGACTGGCTGGAAAATCAGAGGGCATTAAAACCTCTCTGAATATGCCTCTCAAGAAACCACAAAATCCAACAGCACTGCTTGGATATTATAAGTAAAACTACTACACTATTTTGAAAAATAAACTATAAAGGCGGGCTTTGTTTGTGAGAGTCTAATGTATACAATCGTATTCAGTTTTACAACATAAATAGTGCTCAGATTGCATAATTTATTGGAGAACAATGACGGAAAGCAGGGGCCCAGTTCAATAAGGTGGTTCAACCAACTCTGAGTTAAAACTTGAACTCAGACTTACAATGGAAATGACATACAGTGAGTCTCAAACTCCATTGTTTCCTCCTTCTTATATAAATCTCATTTGTTTAAAAGACCTCCGAAGAACACGTGAATCTCAACATAACACCGACTGTTACGTAACAGTCGGGGTGTACACCCCAATATTTGCATATGCCAGCCCATGTTCCCAACATTATGAAAGGCATTAGACAAGGGCAGCCAGTAACGTCTGGATCTGCACAGGTGAATCAACAGACTAGGTAAGCAAGCAAGAACAATAGCGAAAAATGGCAGATGGAGCAATAATAACTGACATGATCCATGATATCATGATATTTTTAGTGATATTTGTAAATTGTCTTTCTAAATGTTTCGTTAGCATTTTGCTAATGTACTGTTAAATGTGGTTAAAGTTACCATCGTTTCTTACTGTATTCACGGAGACAAGAGCCGTCGCTATTTTCATTTTTAAACACTTGCAGTCTGTATAATTCATAAACACAACTTCGTTCTTTATAAATCTCTCCAACAGTGTAGCATTAGCCGTTAGCCAAAGAGCACAGCCTCAAATTCATTCAGAATCAATGTGAAACAATATAACAGTATACAATACTCACATAATCCGATGCATGCATGCCGCATGCATGACGAACACTTTGTAAAGATCCATTTGAGGGTTATATTAGCTGTGTAAACTTTGTTTATGCTGTTCAAGGCAAGCACGAGCTCCGTGGGCGTGGAGCAGGAGAATTAAAGGGCCAGTAGCCCTGAATCGGCTCATTTATAATGATGCCCCAAAATAGGCAGTTAAAAAAAAATCTATGGGGTATTTTGAGCTGAAACATCACAGACACATTCAGGGGACACCTTAGACTTATATTACATCTTTTTAAAAAATGTACTAGGGCACCTTTAAGCATAAAAAGGCTCATGGGTGTAGGCTACATGACTACAAACATTTGACATGAACTAAACATCATTCAGTGTCAATTTCAATGTGCAGCAGCTTTTTCCACATATGCTCTTTTGCTCTTTTTGCTCTAATGCTCTTTTCACATAATTAAATGTTCGCTAATTCAACCTGTTACATTTCTTAATTAGGGTAATGAAATTAACATTTGACTTCTACTAGGCCAACAGCAAGAAGGCAGAGGCTTGTGAAATGGGGGGAGGACCTGCACCACCACTACTGACAGATGAAGAGGAGATGGCCACAATACCAAGTATTGGAAGAACATTATTATACATATATATGTTGGACGTATGACGGAGCATTTCTGTGCCAAAAATACTCTTCCAAATCCACATAAACTTCGCAATCTTTTCTTTTGAGTATGGGCCATTGTAACGTCATAAACGTCGGAATTCCTTGTACGGGAACTCCCGGAAAAGCGCACACACACACGTCAACCAGAGCGAGAGACCAGAGCGGCCATCAACGCGCGTTCGGCTTTACGGAAGTCGTCGGCAGCGCTGCACAGGTCACAGGAATTCACGAAATCAACAATGTCACCAAAGAAGTGTGTTTTTGGTTGTGAGAGGAAGATAACCTTGCTTCCCAAAGAACCCAGCGTTAAGTGGAGCTGAGAGTTTTGTGCTCACGCATTAGCTGACCACAGCTTGCAGACGATCGCTACGCAAAAGCGGTGCGTGCTCGTCACTCTTTAGCTCCGCTCACACAGCACACCTCCAGGCGCTCAGCTGTTTTCAGAAAGACTAGGTACAGTGTATGTATCTTTTATAAATATGATAAAACTAAAGACTTTTTGGAGATATGAAGGATGCACTACTACTCTATAGGTAGGGCTGGGCACCGAACTCGATACTTTTTAGGTACCGATCGAACTGCCTCGATGCTATCGAGTATCGAAAAGTGTCTTGTCATTCGGTACCTCAGAATGGAGCCGGGGAGAGGGGCGGAGAAATGCTTTCGCTGTCTCGTTGAGGAGCAAGTAACGTTGCGCTACATTGTTATTTATATCTAAGTATATAAAACTATACGCACGAGAGAGACCCTATGTGCGAGAGGGCGAGTGAATCAACGGTTTCGTTTTCAGTTTATCTCCGAATGGACGGGTGAGAAACGGCTGTTTATGTGAGCAGCCGGTTCACTACAGATACTGTTAACAGAAAACAAAAGTGTCGCACTGCCTGCAGAAACAGCGGAACGCGCAATGTTTTTTAGTCTAGTTATGGACAGGTACAACACACAGCAGCTTTACATCAGTGTTCGTTCCTCAAGTCTATTTCCTCAAGAAACACGAGACCGGTTCGTGACAGGCTCGTTCGCCTGCACGAGCACAGGCTCTGGCTCCAGAACGCAAACAATTCTGCTGAAAAAGGGGTATCAGCGTCCTCCTGATACTGCGGATAATCTGCGGGTCGGGCCAAGTAATAAAAAAATAACATTCAAATTAATGTGTTGATTTTAATAAAGACACTCTTATTTCACGGTAAGATGCAACGAACGTGCGTCACTCTTACTTCCACTTTGATCTTGTTAATAATAATTAATTTTTTGAAGAAGAACAATTGCTGAGTGATTTAAAAAGATCCTCACATACTGAATTTTTGCATTGAAAACTAAACTTTATTAGAACTATTTGCACTAATTTATTGTGTTGGGTAAATTTTGTTAATTTGTGCTTTTTTTAAGTAGCTCAGGAGATGAGTCTTTGAGTCTGAAAAAAAGTCAACAAAGTTAAAATATAAAACCAAAGATTTTTTTGAGGTTATGTAATCTTGTTTAAACAGATTTTATAAAATTGGTATCAAAAAAGGTATTGTTTAGGTATCGGTATCGAAGTCAAGGTATCGGTATTGTCTCGGTATCGAAAATTTTTGAACGATACCCAGCCCTATAGGTACTCAAGATTAACACTTTGTTTACACTTTGTTGGTTAAAATGAAAGGATTCGTGAGCATGCGGCTCGAGTTGAACAAAACAAAACCTTGTGCTTTTTCAGCAGTGTTCTGACTAACTTACTGATTAGCACCTCTGATAGGCCATTTGTGTACACACGCTCAACAGATGTGATTGTGATAGGTTACAATTCTCAATGCTTGTAAATAGAAACCTTTGACGCTTAGAGATTGCTCAAACAAACCCGAACGAAAGCGTTTGAAAGCAGCGTCTATCAGCGGGTACCGAATATACCCGGTACTCAGTACTACCGGTACTGCAGATATGCTGGTACCATCAACTTTTTTTTTTTTTGTACCGGTAGAACCATTACATTTGACAAAACTTGTAAATACAATAAAAAAAACTTTTGGCAATGGAAATAAGTAACAATAAAAAATATAAATCCACCAAATGCACAATTTCAATTTTATAAACATTCAAAGACTCATTACAGCAAATGCTCTAATCTAACAACTCAAGTGAATCAAGCGTTAAAGATTGTGTTAGAACAATCACTGACACAGCCCAGGGTTCAAATCCATACAGCTGATGACTGTGACCTTTATTTGATCCAAAGCCTCTGTTGGGAAAAGATCCAATATGTGCATATGCATAACCCCATTTCCCAGTGACTGCACACAAAGCTCCTCAGAAAGATGAGAAGACGTAAACAGGGGTTTTTCATCACTTTCTGCATCTTTTCAGCTCTTGTTTGTTTTATGCACTTCTCAGATACAGGCCTCTGTTTAAACCTTATCTTGGTTGACATATATCAAACATTGGGATTTTCACAGCAGCAGCAGGAACGCTAAGACCTTCTCTCTTTTTTTACACTGTGTTGCTGTTGAGAAAGATAAAGTGATTGATAGTGTGAGAGAGCAATGCAGGGAGTATATGTGTGACTGTGTGAGAAAGAGAGACTGAGGCTGTTTCATTGGGGATCAGTCTGACCTTGTTCAGAGCAGAGCTGAAACTTTTGAAGGGGCCAATCAATGGACGAACACTCCATTCTACAAGCATGAGTGCAGAGAGCTAGAGAGAGACAAATCAAATCTCCGGGTCACATCGAGAGAGACAATCACCAACAGCGAAAAACCAATGTTGATGTAAAAACGAAAACAAGTACTTTTTTAAAAGTCAGCATGAAATTAAAATTCACACAATTCTCTGTGCACAATTCTGCACAATATTCCACAAAAAAAAAGGGGTACACTTGAAAGATATCTTTTTGGTGCAACTTGGGGTATCACTTTAGTATAGGGAACACATATAAACTATTAAAGGGTTAGTTCACCCAAAAATGCAAATAATGTCATTTATTACTCACCCTCATGCTGTTCCACACCCATAAGACCTTCGTTCATCTTCAGAACACAAATTAAGATATTTTTGTTGAAATCCGATGGCTCAGTGTGGCCTGCATAACCAGCAATGACATTTCCTCTCTCAAGATCCATTAATGTACTAAAAACATATTTAAATCAGTTCATGTGAATACACTGGTTCAATATTAATATAATGAAGCGACAAGAATATTTTTGGTGCGCCAAAAAAACAAAATAACGACTTATATAGCGATGGCCGATTTCGCTCCGAAGCTTCATGAAGCAGTGTTTTGAAATCGGCCATCAATATATATGTCGTTATTTTGTTTTTTTGGCGCACCAAAAATATTCTTGTCACTTTATAATATTAATATTGAACCACTGTACTCACATGAACTGATTTAAATGTTTTTAGTACATTAATGGATCTTGAGAGAGGAAATGTCATTGCTGGCTATGCAGGCCACACTGAGCCATCGAATTTCAACAAAAATATCTTAATTTGTGTTCCAAAGATGAACGAAGGTCTTACGGGTGTGGAACAGCATGAGGGTGAGTAATAAATGACATTATTTTCATTTTTGGGTGAACTAACCCTTTAACTACAACTTTTCCCTCAATAAACTCCTAATTTACTGCTTATTAATAGTTAGCAAGGTAGTTGTTAAGTTTAGGTATTGGGTAGGATTAAGAATGTAGAATAAGGTCATGCAGAATAAGGCATTAATATGTGCTTAATAAATACTAATAAATAACCAATATTCTAGAAATATTAGTGGTGTGACGAGACAGGTATCTCACGAGACGAGACTCGACTCGACTCGAGATTGAGTTCACGAGACGAGACGAGACAAGATTTTTACACACTATTTTTAAGAAATCCTCAATGGCGAAATACATGACTAGAAAAATAATCTACAGGTGTATTTGAAATGTTTTAACTAATCATCTTGTAATGAATGTCATTTCAGTTCTACTTTCTGAGTATGAATTATCATCTGCAGTAAAAGACAACAATACTCAAGTAATGTAAAAGGTTTTGCCACTAACTCAACTGACTGACTTCTCTTCTGTATGATTTCAGTCTCTTCAGACCTTACTGTACATGATTTATGAGCTTCTACAACTTTAGACCTCCTAACTGAACTCCTTTCCACAAACTGATCATAGAAATAAAAACAAAATGAATAAAAATGGTAACACTTTACAATAAGGTCTCATTTATTAACATTAATGTATTAACCAATATCAACTAACAATGAGCAATATATTTGCTACAGTATTTATTAATCTTTGTTTATGTTAGTTAATAAAAATAGTCATTCATTATTAGTTCATGATAGTTCACAGTGCATTAATTATTGTTAACAAATGAAACCTTATTGTTTGTGCTTAATAAGATTAAGAGAAAACTGTTATTCATTTTTACACTTTACAAGTGCAACCATAATCGCACTCTCTCAATATTCAAAGTGCATGTAAGACCAAATTTTTCTTTGATACAGAGCTAAGAGATGGTTACAACTACACTGCCCAGCCTGAAATAGCTTTTATATTGAGAGATATCTGTATTCATCAGGGAGCCGCCTTCGAAATGGCGCCTCGATGAGAAATCTTGTCACATTTTAGTCTTGCGAGATCTCGTGACACGAGATCTTGTCACTAGTGGTGGGCGATACTGCAAAATTTGGTATCGATCCGATACCAACATATAGGGTCAGTATTGCCGATACCGATACCAATATGATACTTTTTACTTAAAAAAATACTTTTGTGTAGGGGAGAGCAGTATGTCATTATTTCTGAGGTGAATGAATGATCAATTCTTTAGGCAATATTTTTTTATTAATGTATTGAAGTCCACAAAATTATTAGTTATTAGTTTGTATAGGTTTGTAGTGTTGCCACAGTATCGAATGCTCTTTTTACACGTATCACAAGTTGCAGTATTATCATTTAGTGCCGTACACACAATGCTTCTCTTCCTCTCGGCCATCCTGATCTCTCATTCAATGTGCTATCATCAGCTTCGCTCACTCAGTTCGCTGCTCCTCGACGAATCACAGCAGAGCAGCAGGAGGGGGAGGAGTAGCAAAGTGGGCCAGGTGTTGCCAACTTGGCGACTTTGTCGCTAGATTTAGCGACTTTTCAGACCCCTTTAGCGACGATTTTTCAAAAAAGCGCCTAGCGACAAATTTAGCGACTTTTTGGACAAACCTCAGTAACTTTTCAAATGTCACCAGCACTGTCCTGTGAGCGTGAGGTCTTGCTTTCCCACTGCAGTCACACCTCTCTCAGCGTCTCCTCTGTTCAGTGAGTGGCTGAGAGGAGCAGTAGCACATTCAGTGCACGGCATGAATGAGCGAGTACACACGAGCACACAGTGTTACCATGGACCAAACCCTATTTCTGATTCTCCTTTGTTTTATATTTAAAGAATTTAGCTTGATGGTTTTGATTTCCATTTTTCTTGTGTGCTTATCACTTATATTACTCACTATCACAGAGCTTTAGTTCATCCAGTTTCCGAACTCTCTGAATTTATGTAATTTACAAATATATAAAAATGTCATTCATTATATCATACTCGTTCTGTTGCCGGACAGAAAAAGAAACATTTATATCGGCTATATATATAGGAAATGAGAACAGCTTTATTTGACATTCGGCTATATTATATTACATTATATTGTATTAAAATACAGTATGTGAGCACGGATTAGGAGATAAAACATATTAGGCAGGCAGAATGCAACCGACGTGATGACGTCGCGAATATGCTAATTTACGCATGACGTCATTTAGCGACATTTAGCGACTTTTTGGGCAGGCTTTAGCTACTTTCCATTGAAAATAGTTGGCAACAGATGTGAAAGCAGCGTTTGCTCAGGATTGTAGAGGTAGAAGACACGAGCAAAGTATAATGAACGTAGAGGAGAGATATTTAAATTAAAATATCGATTCAATTACAATTGTATTGATCTGATACCAATACCAGTGTTGGTATCGATACTATCGATATTTAGATCGATCCGCCCACCCCTACTTGTCACACCCCTAAGAAATATGCATGCTAATAAGCAACTAGTTAAAAGACTCTAAAATAAAGTGTTTCCCAACTTGGCAAGCACAGTAAAATCGTAATTATTCCAAACTTTTGACCGGTAGTGTATACTTTTTTCAAGTAGGTTATTCATATTGCAAATATTTCATTATATTACAATAGATGTTTTGCCAGTGCCAGCATGAAATAGCATGAAATAGACTAATGTTTTTCCCTGGCTGCTGGCTTTTATGTCACAGCTCATGCACTAGTCGGCCAGTTTAATTTAATAGGTCAGGGAGAGAGTGGAAAATAATCATGAAAAACACAATTATGGCTGATTTTGGTATAAAAACAACTATAAGTGGACCAAAGGTAATAGGATAAAATGGTTTACAGAGGTTTTCATGCTCTGTTGTTGCCAATAACATTTTCCTTCGGTTATGCTTTCCTAGTGATTTTTCACCTAATTTGATTTACATTCCAGTGTGCAGCTTTTTACCGGAATACCAAAAATGACCAAAAATTAAAACTCATTTTCTCCCCCTCTTGTTGTTCCAAACCTGTATCTTTCTTTCTTCTGGAGAACACCATATATATATATATATATATATATATATATATATATTTTTTTTTTTTTTAAATATATATACAGTGCTGCTTGAAAGTTTGTGAACCATTTGCAGAATCATTTACATTTACATTTATGCATTTGGCAGACACTTTTATCCAAAGCGACTTACATTGCATTATATTATACATTTGTATCTGAGTATGTGCAATCCCTGAGATCAAACTCATGATCTTGGCATTGCTAGTGCCATGCTCTAACCACTGAGCTACAGGAAAGCAGGCTGAATAATTTTACCAAAATAAGAGGGATCATACAAAATGCATGTCATTTTTTATTTAGTACTGTCCTAAGTAAGATATTTTACATAAACGATGTTTACATAAAGTCCACAAGACAAAAAAATTGCTGAATTTATAAAAAAACGGCCTGTTCAAAAGTTTGTGAACCCTTGATTCATAATACTGTGTGTGGTTACCTGGATGATCTACGACCATTTTTTGTTTGTTTGTTTGTTTTGTGATGGTTTTTCATGAGTCCCTTGTTTGTTCTGAGCAGTCAAACTGCTGAATATTCTTCAGAAAAATCCTCCAGGTCCCGAAAATTCTTCAGATTTCCAGCATCTTTTGCATATTTGAACCCTTTCCAGCAGTGACTGTATGATTCTCAGATCCATCTTTTCACACTGAGGACAACTGAGGAACTATTAAAAAAAGGTTCAAACATTCACTGATGCTCCAGAAGGAAACACGATGCATTAAGAGTAAGGGGTGACTTTTGAACAGGATAAAGATGTCCAATTTTTTCTTACTTTGTTTAAATTTTTTATTTTTTTTCGGAAGCAACAGAAGATACTTAAATGTTTGGCAGAAAACAAATTAAGTACAATATACCTTGATCTTCAAATTCAAAAGGTTTTCACTCCCTCTTAATGCATCGTGTTTCCTTCGGGAGCATCAGTGAATGTTTGAACCTTTTTTAATAGTTGTGTTCGAGTCCCTCACTCCCTATATATATATATACACACCAGAAAAAAAATTCAGACACTTTGACCTGACCATGTTTTGCTTAAGTGTTATCTGACATAATTAAGATACTTATTTTCTGACACAGTTTAACTCTGAGATCATCATATTTTATTACCTTTTTTTTTTTAAACTATAGTGAATAAACTGTATTAATGAATGAAATATTCAAGGTGTCTGAATAAATTTTGGTTTGACTATATACACTCATCTAAAGGATTATTAGGAACACCTGTTCAATTTCTCATTAATATAATTATCTAATCAACCAATCACATGGCAGTTGCTTCAATGCATTTAGGGGTGTGGTCCTGGTCAAGACAATCTCCTGAACTCCAAACTGAATGTCAGAATGGGAAGGAAAGGTGATTTAAGCAATTTTGAGCGTGGCATGGTTGTTGGTGCCAGACGGGCCGGTCTGAGTATTTCACAATCTGCTCAGTTACTGGGATTTTCATGCACAACCATTTCTAGGGTTTACAAAGAATGGTGTGAAAAGGGAAAAACATCCAGTATGCGGCAGTCCTGTGGGCAAAAATGCCTTGTCGATGCTAGAGGTCAGAGGAGAATGGGCCGACTGATTCAAGCTGATAGAAAAGCAACTTTGACTGAAATAACCACTCGTTACAACCGAGGTATGCAGCAAAGCATTTGTGAAGCCACAACACGCACAACCTTGAGGCGGATGGGCTACAACAGCAGAAGACCCCACCGGGTACCACTCATCTCCACTACAAATAGGAAAAAGAGGCTACAATTTGCACGAGCTCACCAAAATTGGACAGTTGAAGCCTGGAAAAATGTTGCCTGGTCTGATGAGTCTCGATTTCTGTTGAGACATTCAGATAGTAGAGTCAGAATTTAGCGTAAACAGAATGAGAACATGGATCCATCATGCCTTGTTACCACTGTGCAGGCTGCTGGTGGTGGTGGTGTAATGGTGTGGGGGATATTTTATTGGCACACTTTAGGCCCCTTAGTGCCAATTGGGCATCGTTTAAATGCCACAGCCTACCTGAGCATTGTTTCTGACCATGTCCATCCCTTTATGACCACCATGTACCCATTCTCTGATGGCTACTTCCAGCAGGATAATGCACCATGTCACAAAGCTCAAATCATTTCAAAATGGTTTCTTGAACATGACAAAGAGTTCACTGTACTAAAATGGCCTCCACAGTCACCAGATCTCAACCCAATAGAGCATCTTTGGGATGTGTTGGAACAGCAGCTTCGTGCCCTGGATGTGCATCCCACAAATCTCCATCAACTGCAAGATGCTATCCTATCAATATGGGCCAACATTTCTAAAGAATGCTTTCAGCACCTTGTTGAATCGATCCTAATAATCCTTTAGGTGAGTGTATGTATATGTATATATATATATTATATGGAAAAAAGTCTTTATCTACTTTTATGCACAGAAGAAAGCAAGACATACAGATTTAAAACAACAATGTTTGAGTGAATATGCATTTAAGCTGCACTGAGTCCTAAATATAGAAATTAAAGACAGAATTTAAAGTTTTTAAAAATTTGGCTATTGGAAGAAACCAAAAAAGAGGATCAAAAGGAATTTATCCAAGAGATAAACTCTAAAGAAACTCTTTTTAGGTTAATATCACTTTATAAGCATTGCTGTCATATTAATTCTTGTCACATGTATCTATCTCTTATGATCATTTTAAGCAGGCATTTTATCTGCAGTCTCTTACAGTTTCACAAGCATCCGAGCAGCCCATCACTTCCACTGAACAAGATTTCCTCTAAAATAACCTTTAAAATCGCTAAAAAAAAAAAACCTCTGAAATGATAAATATTAAATGAACATCTAAAACTGGCTTGTATGCTTGAATATACCAGCACAACCCTGTTAATTTATTCCTTGTTGTATTTCTCCACAGCCAGGTTTTTCTGCCTTTCTTCCCTTACATTTTTTGTTATATTAATATTATACTTCACCAACAGTGTTTTTAGGTCTATTTCTTACATACATAAAATAAATAAATGAATAAAAAACTCAGGCAGATCATGCCCCAAGATGCTGACAGACATGAAGTCATGTGATAATCTTTTCCCAGTCTATCCCCTCCAGACCTCAGTACATAATTCATGACTGTACGAGTTCATCTTATGAGGCAATTTTCTGCCGTTTCATTTTTAGCCATGAACCATTTTATCATATGAGCCGAGAGATATAAGCCAGTCTTATAATGGATTTCACAAGAAGTACAACAATAAGATGTGCTGAAATAAAAGGGTTTATAATTGATCATTTAGGTCAATTGCAAACCAAGAACAAAATTGTACTGAAATAATTAGCATAATTTCAAGATCACAAGATTTTCAGAATAAACAGATTGTACTTCAGAATGATTCATGTTATTAGTCATACGTCGCTCTGGTGATCCTCCTACACAAAGACTGATTTTAGGTTATGAACTCATATATGAATTAGATGCATGCAAAAACATTTCAGTGATACTAGGTATATTATATAAGCACTAAATTGTGTACTTGCAAGCCCGATCTACTGTAGCTTCTGTTAGCATGTCTATTTGTTTACATTACTGCTAATCACACATTTAATGGAGTTTTGCATTTAGTCTTTCATCAGCTTGTTAGTTGGTTATTACTGCGTGAATGCTTTTTATCTAAAGTGACTCACAGGACACTAATTGCAAGGACGGTTTCCCCTGGCGTAGCCTGGAGTGATGCTGCCGTGCTCAAGAGAACCACAGTAACAGAGTAAGACTGTGATTACATTAGCACTCCACTTCACCCAATAATGCCACTCCATCAAGCGAAGAACTAATGACAACAATCAACTGTGTTATTTGCAGCACAATAACTGGATTCAGCACAGTAAGTAAATAAAGTCTGCTTAAAAGGGTGGAAAAAGTGCAAAAGAGCTGACAGGCTTCTATTGTGGTCTGTAATAAAGGGAATCAATCAAGAAACAGAACTGTTGAGCACAGGAGAAGTTTGGAATATAAATATGGTCTTAAAGGAATAGTTCAACTTTAAATGATAATTCTGTGATCATTTACTCACCCTCATGTCGTTACTAACCTGTATGACTTTCTTCTTCTGTGGAACACAAAATATGGTATTTTTAAAATTGGGTCCAAAACAACATTGGACATCACTGATTTTTACTGTATGGACAAAAACATTTGAAACATTCTTCAAAATATCTCTGTTTGTGTTCAGCAGTATAAAGAAAGTGCAATAGATAGTTTGGGATGACATGAGGGTGAGTAAATTATGACAGAATTTTAATTTCTGAGGGCACTATTCCTTTAAAGGTGCCCTAGAACTTTTTTTAAAAAGATGTAATATAAGTCTAAGGTGTCCCCTGAATGTGTCTGTGAAGTTTCAGCTCAAAATACCCCATAGATTTTTTAACTGCCTATTTTGGGTCATCATTATAAATGAGCAGATTCAGGGCTACTGGCCCTTTAATTCTCGTGCTCCACGCCCACAGAGCTCGCGCTTGCTTTGAACAGTGCATAAACAAAGTTTACACAGCTAATATAACCCTCAAATGGATCTTTACAAAGTGTTCGTCATGCATGCGGCATGCATGCGTCGGATTATGTGAGTATTGTATACTGTTATATTGTTTATGTTTGATTCTGAATGAATTTGAGGCTGTGCTCCGTGGCTAACGGCTAATACTACACTGTTGGAGAGATTTATAAAGAATAAAGTTGTGTTTATGCATTATACAGACTGCAAGTGTTTAATAATGAAAATAGCGACGGCTCTTGTCTCCGTGAATACAGTAAGAAACGATGGTAACTTTAACCACATTTAACAGTACATTAGCAACATGCTAACAAAACATTTAGAAAGACAATTTACAAATATCACTAAAAATATCATGCTATCATGGATCATGTCAGTTATTATTGCTCCATCTGCCATTTTTCGCTATTGTTCTTGCTTGCTTACCTAGTCTGTTGATTCAGCTCTGCACAGATCCAGACGTTACTGCCTGCCCTTGTCTAATGCCTTTAATGTTGGGAACATGGGCTGGCATATGCAAATATTGGGGCGTACACCCCGACTGTTACATAACAGTCGGTGTTATGTTGAGATTCGCCTGTTTTTCGGAGGTCTTTTAAACAAATGAGGTTTATATAAGAAGGAGGAAACAATGGAGTTTGAGACTCACTGTATGTCATTTCCATGTACTGAACTCTTGATATTTGACTATGCCGAGGTAAATTCAATTTTTGAATCTAGGGCACCTTTAAACTTCAGTTTGGAACTCTATTATGTGATCTATGACAAGCTTTCTGGAGTATGTCTCGTATGTGAGAAAAATAAAAGACTCCTTTTCACTTTTCAATTATGTATTAAATACATTTGTTTTACTAACATTAATATGGAGATTCATTATATATAATGTAGATTTATAGTTCTCCAAATCTGTCCTAAGTAAAGAAAGTGAGTTCCATTAGGCAAGAAAAAGTTCAAAGGCTCCTGTACGCAGCATAGGATGATGCAAAGTGGCAGATGCATGTCACAAATAATTCATTAAGCTCATCTTATGTAACCCACCGTTACAGAGAAAAATAGACCTCCTCTTCATCTGCTAATGAGGTTAATGAAAGTGTTCACCTTCTTACAGACCCCTGACATTGCAGAATATGAATATATATATATACAGTTGCAAGAAAAAATTTGTGTGAACCACTTGCAGAATAAAATGTAAAATTTGTGAATAATTTTAACAAAATGAGAGATCATACAAAATGCATGTTATTTTTTATTTAGTACTGTCCTGAGTAAGATATTTTACATAAAAGATGTTTACAGATAGAAAGAAAATAGCTGAATTTATTAAAATGGCCCTGTTCAAAAGTTTGGGAACCCTTGATTCTTAAAACTGTGTGTGATTACTTGGATGATCTACGACTGTTTTTTGTTTGTTTTGTGATGGTTGTTCTTGAGTCCCTTGTTTGTTCTGGAAAGGGTTCAAATATACAAAAAATGCTTGAAAACTGAGGAATTTTTGGGACCTGGAGGATTTTTCTGAAGAATATTGGGCAGTTTAACTGCTCAGGACAAACAACCATCACAAAACATAAAAACAGTCGTAGATCATCCAGGTAACCACACACAGTATTAAGCTTTTGAATGGGGTTATTTTAATAAATTCAGCTATGTTTTGTCTTGTGGACTATATATAAATATCTTTTATGCAAAATTTCTTAATCAGGACAATACTAAAAAAATAGCATGCATTTTGTATGATGTTTTGTTAAAATTATTCACATTTTCACAGATTCTGCAAGTGGTTCACATACTTTTTCTTGCAACTGTATATACAGTCAAACCAGAATGTATTCAGTCACCTCGAACATTTCATTCATTATTACAGTTTATTCACTATAGTTTAAAAAAAAAAAAATGACAAGATCTCAGAGTTAAACTGTGTCAGAAAAAAATAATGTTAATTATGTCAGATAACACAAAGTGTCAGTGTCTGAATTATTCCAAATTTGTGTCTGAATTGTTTCAAATTTTTATCAGTTTTACTGGTAGTCCACTGTATGAAGAATTTTTGGGTATAATATGTCACAGTTTACTTTATTTTGGTATCCTCTTACATAAATGAACTATAGTGTCCTGCACCCACTAGTAAAAATATATAAAAAATGTCTGAATAATTTTTGGTTTATATATATATATATATATATATATATATATATATATATATATATATATATATATATATATATATATACACACACACACACACACACACACACACACAAACACACACATTGGGTTAACTTATATCACATATTATATTTGTAAGAAGACCTTTAGACTTTCCTTTTACCTGTAGATGCAATTTACATGTAATTGCAGGCTGGTGCTTGACAGGTCTATTTAGTTTCTGCTGGACTTTTATGCAGTTTGTTTAAAATCCAGGTTGGATGTTAGAAAATTACAAAATCACATAAAACAGTTTTTTAAACTTAAAAAAAAATTCTTTGATACAATACATTGTACATATATAGGGCTGGGCGATATACCGGTAGATCAACTGGTAGAACTCCTAGAGTGCACTGTCAAAGAGATGGTTTCTGAGCGCTGTCAGTCTAAGAGACTATTTTTGAGCACAGTCACAAGTGCACATGAAGCTGCAGCTCATAGAGCGTGTGAGTACTGAACTGAGTTCTTTTTGCTGATTAATTGGGCTTGAACAGTTAAATACCCATACTTACAGTGGGTACGGGAAGTATTCAGAACCCCTTAAATTTTTCACTCTTTGTTATATTGCAGCCATTTGCTAAAAATGTGCCTTGCCACAATTCCATCTCTAAGCTCTTTAGGCAGTTCCTTTGACCTCATGATTCTCATTTGCTCTGACATGCACTGTGAGCTGTAAGGTCTTACATAGACAGGTGTGTGGCTTTCCTAATCAAGTCCAATCAGTATAATCAAACACAGCTGGACTCAAATTAAGGTGTAGAACCATCTCAAGGATGATCAGAAGAAATGGACAGCACCTGAGTTAAATATATGAGTGTCACAGCAAAGGGTCTGAATACTTAGGACCATGTGATATTTCAGTTTTTCTTTTTTAATAAATCTGCAAAAATGTCAACAATTCTTTGTTTTTCTGTCAATATGGGGTACTGTGTGTACATTAATGATGAAAATAAAAAATGAACTTTTATGATTTTAGCAAATGGCTGCAATATAACAAAGAGTGAAAAATTTAAGGGGGTCTGAATACTTTCCGTACCCACTGTATGTGTCAAAATGCCTGTCTTTGCAAGTATCCTTGTAAACACAGTCATTAAAGTAAATGTAAACAGTTGAGAAAGAAAATGCATGTGAATCAGTCTTCAGTAAGCTTGAGTTTTTTTTTCTTCTATTTTGTGATATTTAAAATGGTGACTAGAATTATGAAATTTCAATGGTATCAAAAATGTTGATATCATAAAAACCTTATTTAAAGCAAAACACAAATTACTCATATTGTGATATAACATTTTGTTCATATCGCTCATCCCTAGTACTTATATTTAAAAAAATACCTGCATGTACTATAGCTTGATTGATTTCTGTAATTATAATACCCCTTAACCCACCCTTAAACCTAACCGTACCACCAAACATATCATTAACCTTACCCGTATCCTAAAGTGTTTTGCGATATAATATTAACAGAATGAGTACATACTTATTTTCTGATGAATGTACATAGTAGTTAAAGACGCATATAAAGTGTGACCACCATACTTATATTATAATATGTATAATATTTAGTTTAACCATCCTTTTACTGACCATGAGAAAAATAGATTAAAAAAAAGATGGTTTCAGGCCCTATTTTGTGCTTTATTTGTAGAAAGTGCTGTGAGCTCTCCAAAGCCATCCACTTCTAAGTTGTGTGAACCAGACCCAAGGGCTAACTACAGTGAAAGAGTATATTACAGAGTGCAGAACTGACTCTGTTGAAGTTAAACAACCTTTCCTGTAAAGTACAAAAATAATGATTCTCATGGGTTTCACTTGTATCTGAACCAGCATCAAAACACTCTCTCTTGATTTCTGCTCACCGATGCTCTGGCGGTTCAGGCACAGACCGCTCGGTCTCTTTGGATCTTTATCAGCTGCCTTGTGTTGCTTTGAAACCTAATGAAAAGTGTTAGGCCCCATTTAGAGCCAACACAGACTTTCAAAAAGTAATCCATCTTATATAATATGACTCACCTAACCATGAATAGCTGCTTAAAGTTTTCTTGGTGAGTTGTTATTTCCACCAACCCCAGACAGGAACTGATTTAAAAAGATATTGATAGTGTATATTCACTTTGCTGTCAGATGCTGCCACATGTGTCCCTCTAGTCTACATAAAGACCATTAAGGAACACATATCTGTCTTTGCCTGTCTCCACTGTCCTCTGACAGACCTTCCCCTGAAGCCAATTTCTGGTGTCCAATTTTATCCTCTGTTCATGAAATTGTATTTGATTGAAGGGTGAGAATGACAAATGTGACAGATGTTGGTCAAGGATATCACCTACGACAAAAACTGTAATAGATACTGTCATATTTTTACACACGTCACTTCCAGAGTCCAACATTTAAGCCCAAATCACAATGTGCAACACAGAGCATAATATTAAAAAAAAAAAAAAAAAAAAAAAAAAAAAATCACAAAACATAACTGCCAAAAGTGTGAATAGACAACACAAGAGTACACTAATTTCACTAATTCCATTCAAAAAGTGAAACTTGTATATTATATTCATTCATTATACACAGACTGATATATTTCAAATGTTTATTTCTTTTAATTTTGATGATTATAACTGACAACTAAGGAAAATCCCAAATTCAGTATCTCAGAAAATTAGAATATTGTGAAAAGGTTCAATACTGAAGACACCTGGTGCCACACTCTAATCAGCTAATTAACTCAAAACACCTGCAAAGACCTTTAAATGGTCTCTCAGTCTAGTTCTGTAGGCTACACAATCATGGGGAAGACTGCTGACTTGACAGTTGTCCAAAAGACGACCACTGACACCTTGCACAAGGAGGACAAGACACGAAAGGTCATTGCAAAAGAGGCTGGCTGTTCACAGAGCTCTGTGTCCAAGCACATTAATAGAGAGGCGAAGGGAAGGAAAAGATGTGGTAGAGAAAAAGTGTACAAGCAATAGGGATAACCACACCCTGGAGAGGATTGTGAAACAAAACCCATTGAAAAATGTGGGGGAGATTCACAAAGAGTGGACCGCAGCTGGAGTCAGTGCTTCAAGAACCACTACGCACAGATGTAAGCAAGACATGGGTTTCAGCTGTCGCATTCCTTGTGTCAAGCCACTCTTGAACAACAGACAGCGTCAGAAGCGTCTAAAGACAAAAAGTACTGAACTGCTGCTGAGTGGTCCAAAGTTATGATCTCTGATGAAAGTAAATTTTGCATTTCTTTTGGAAATCAGGGTCCCAGAGTCTGGAGGAAGAGAGGAGAGGCACACAATCCACGTTGCTTGAGGTCCAGTGTAAAGTTTCCACAGTCAGTGATGGTTTGGGGTGCCATGTCATCTGCTGGTGTTGGTCTAATGTGTTTTCTGAGGTCCAAGGTCAACGCAGCCGTATACCAGGAAGTTTTAGAGCACTTCATGCTTCCTGCTGCTGACCAACTTTATAGAGATGCAGATTTCATTTTCCAACAGGACTTGGCACCTGCACACAGTGCCAAAGCTACCAGTACCTGGTTTAAGGACCATGGTATCCCTGTTCTTAATTGGCCAGCAAACTCGCCTGACCTTAACCCCATAGAATATCTATGGGGTATTGTGAAGAGGAAGATGCGATATGCCAGACCCAACAATGCAGAAGAGCTGAAGGCCACTATCAGAGCAACCTGGGCTCTCATAACACCTGAGCAGTGCCACAGACTGATCGACTCCATGCCACGCCGCATTGCTGCAGTAATTCAGGCAAAAGGAGCCCCAACTAAGTATTGAGTGCTGTACATGCTCATACTTTTCATGTTCGTACTTTTCAGTTGGCCAAGATTTCTAAAAATCCTTTCTTTGTATTGGTCTTAAGTAATATTCTAATTTTCTGAGATACTGAATTTGGGATTTTCCTTAGTTGTCAGTTAAAATCATCAAAATTAAAAGAAATAAACATTTGAAATATATCAGTATGTGTGTAATGAATGAATATAATATACAAGTTGCACTTTTTGAATGGAATTAGTGAAATAAATAAACTTTTTGATGATATTCTAATTATATGACCAGCACCTGTATAAAGGCTCACAATGTGCTCCCTTACAGCTTTGCAGGTATCTGCAAATTCACTGATAATGTATTCTAGGGTGTTGCTAGGTAGTTGGTTACTGAAAGTTCAATACTTTATCAAGGGCCAACTAATCAGTTGTTCTATAAATTGACAAAGAAGATGTTTTGTGGCAAAAACGTGAAGAAAAGACTGCAAAAGTCAAGCTGCCAGAGCGCTAAGATATTCATGTTTCTATGTCATTTCTAGGATGCAGTTGTTGATACTTAGGCTTTTGGTTTTGATCTAATCCCTAAGCCTTAAATGAGCAGTATCAATAGTGATGTTTGCTGTAGTAAGCATCACTTATAAGCATAAACAATAATAACAGTAAAAATAATAAAATAATTAGCTTAGAATCCATTTATTTCCAAAAAAGTCAAAAGTTAAAAATAAAGGACTCTGACATGGTTTGATTCTTGAGTCCTAAAAATAATCAACACAAAGAAAGCAGCTCACACTGTGAGACCACACACACTGCAGGCAATATTGAAACAAGCTTCAGAAGCATACACAAGTAACCAGAAAGTGTTTACAGAAACTGATTAGGACTGTAGATACAGTGTAACTCAGTGCTGAGAGGGAACAAGCACACTTTCCTATTTTGTATGTTTGAGAAGCATTTAATCACAGTCTTGAAAGGCTGACAGGGTTGTAAACCCCAGCGCTTTATCAAATCAACTCAGGCAAGAAATACTTTTGAAATAATACTTATATTTAGTATAAGGACTCATTAAATTGACCAAAAGTGACAGTAAAATATTTATAATGTTAAAAAATATTTTTAAAAAAATGCTGTTCTTTGAAACTTTCTGTTCTACATAGACTTTTCAAAGTCTACAAAAAATTAAAGCAGCACCAAATCAAAGCTTCTTGAGCACCAAAATCAGCATATTAGAATGATTACTAAGGGATCATGTACTGAAAACTGGAGTAATGGCTACTGAAAATTCAGCTCTGTCATCACAGGCAAAAATAACCTTTTTAAATATATTAAAATAGAAAACTTATTTTTAGAGATGCACAGATACTAAATTTCTCCACCGATACAACAGCCAATTACTCAGAATGATATTTGCCGATCCCGATAGTTTGATTTTCTTACGGAAAAAACCTCTCTTCTAACTAATGCGGTAAACTATATAGGGAACCATCGCATTTAGTACATTACTATAATATTACAGGTTAAAATAAACAACAGTGTCCAAACTATTATATATCCTAATCCTAAATAAATGCTATTTATTTTCAGATATAATAATTACATTAAAAAAACCTGCAATTTTGTTTGTATATTATTTAGTTGTACATAAGATAAACACATTTCTTCTTGACACATTTATTCAAACATGCATATATAAATAATAGTAAATAATCTTCTTTCTAGTGTTTTATAGCTAACTAATGAACTGTGAACATTGGATAACTTTTCTGAGGTAAATGCAATGTTAAAGGTGCCCTAGAACTTTTTTAAAAAGATGTAATATAAGTCTAAGGTGTCCCCTGAATGTGTCTGTGAAGTTTCAGCTCAAAATACCCCATAGATTTTTTTTTAATTCATTTTTTTAACTGCATATTTTGGGGCATAATTAGAAATGAGCCGATTCAGGGTGTGTGGCCCTTTAATTCTCGTGCTCCATGCCCCAAGACCTCGCGCTTGCCTTAAACAACATAAAAAAAGTTCAAACAGCTAATATAACCCTCAGAATGGATCTTTACAAAGTGTTCGTCATGCAGCATGTCTAATCGCGTAAGTACAGTGTTTATTTTGATGTTTACATTGATTCTGAATGAGTTTGAGGCTATGCTCCGTGGCTAACGGCTAATGCTACACTGTTGGAGAGATTTATAAAGAATGAAGTTGTGTTTATGCATTATACAGACTGCAAGTGTTTAAAAATGAAAATAGCGACGGCTCTTGTCTCCGTGAATACAGTAAGAAACGATGGTAACTTTAACCACATTTAACAGTACATTAGCAACATGCTAACGAAACATTTAGAAAGACAATTTACAAATATCACTAAAAATATCATGATATCATGGATCATGTCAGTTATTATTGCTCCATCTGCCATTTTTCACTATTGTCCTTGCTTGCTTACCTAGTCTGATGATTCAGCTGTGCACATCCAGACGTTACTGCCTGCCCTTGTGTAATGCCTCGATCATGGGCTGGCATATGCAAATATTGGGGGCGTACACCCCGACTGTTACGTAACAGTCGGTGTTATGTTGAGAGTCGCCTGTTCTTCGGAGGTCTTTTAAACAAATGAGATTTATATAAGAAGGAGGAAACAATGGAGTTTGAGACTCACTGTATGTCATTTCCATGTACTGAACTCTTGTTATTTAACTATGCCAAGGTCAATTCAATTTTTGAATCTAGGGCACCTTTAAGTGGCATATTGTTCACAAGCTGTTTTTGTTATTGGCGTCTTTCCATGGTTGAAACACTGATTGAGCGAGTACATGATACATTTCTGTAAGTTGTACTGTATCTTTGAACATACCTTATGATGTTCATACATGTTTTTTCATGCTATAGCTTGTATTAAAGTGAAAGAACAGACTGTGCTGCCGTTTGAATTGAGGCGCTACAGTGAACTATGGGTGATTCATAGGGTCAAATAGATCCTTGCTTTAACCTCGCAATTTTTTTTCTCCTGTTAATGTTGTTGTTGCGTTAACTTTGACTGAGCTAAATTCAATACAAGAGACATTTTCTTAACACAAAGTATGTTGCAGTCTGACTTGATATAATCGACCCTTATCATCGTCTGTTTTTAAACAATCGGCCGATGGCCATTAGTGAAAATTTATTTTATTGGCTAATACATTGGTGCAGTTATTTTAAAATATCATAATATTTAACAATATTACAGTTTTTACTGTATTTTTGATCAAATAAATGCAGCCTTCTTGAGCATAAAAATATCACCAATTCCAAACTTGTGAATGTTATAGTGTATATACCACTCTACTCTCCACATTAGGTTTTTACTTTTCCTGAGTTTCCATTTATACAGGATCTTCATGTCCTCTTTATTAAGCTAAATTGCCTCCAATGTACTAAAGTCTTACCTAACGACAATTCAATTCTACTTAAATCAAGGGACTCATTTCATGGCTGCCTGGGCAGTAAATACAACAAATGAGGTTCACACAAGGAAATGAGGACTCTGAATTCTGCATCCAAATTTGTCATTCAGCAATATCGGCAGTACAGTGCTATTTGACAAACACTGATTACACATTATGCAATTTTATACAAAGTTACTTACTGTAAACTTTTTTTCCACCATTAGTTTTTTTTTCACTAAACACTACTTTGTTTGATATTTTGTTATATTAAAAGTACAACAGTGTGGCTTAAAAGTCCAAATACTTTTTGGGGCCACTGTGATGACAAATAGGCCTGATAAAAGTCAAGTATATTTTGTCAATGCATCATGTGTTTTCTAGCAAAGGCATTTCTTAGTGTGTCCCAATGAAAGGTCAATCGGATGATAAGAGTCAGAATACAGCCTCACCAGGCATTACTGTGCCTCTTTCTGAACACACAGTGGGTTCCAAAACAAGCATACAGCTCCTTTATCTAGAGGCAACATTCACACAAAAGGGGCTAAAAAAGGATTGGGATGGGAAGCTCTTCTCTTGATATCTGTAAAGCAAAAACACACCTCACCTTTGCCTGGATAGTGCCCATGCCTTTAAAAGTTCTGGTTATTTAAAGGGATTTAGACATCTTTAAATATCAAAATTTGCAATCATTCACTGCACCTCCAGCCAATCAATTAATCATGAATATATTCTTATGGAACAAATAATCAAAGCATCAAAATTCACAGCCTGATTGCATATAATCTTGTCCTGGTTGCCCAAAATAAAAGGGAAAGAAAAGAAAAAGAAAAGAAAATCTCCATCTCCCAGTCGTATCTCCAAAACAGCAATGAGATCAAATGGAGATCAAATCACTTAAGTCTCCAGCTTCTTAGACATATCTCTTGAGAAAAGGCCCCAGAAATCTCACATGTACCTCTTCTAGAATTTCAAAAGAAATTTCAGCAATTATCAAACTGAACTTCCAAGATTCAAAAGTCTGCAAAACAAAAACCTGAGACCTCAATTTGAACTCAAACATTGTCAAATATTCCCAAAACGAAATGATCTGATCTGCTATAATTGACATTCATTTTGAAGCTCTATACTCACTGCATGTCAACAATTGTCTCATTTGCGTATATTTTAATTACTCCGAAAGAGGAGAAACATCTGAGACTCCATCTAATAAGCTCTGGAAAAAAACTACAACAAACAAACAAAAAACCCTCAAAGTAATAAAATTCACCTATAAGAGCACCTCGATGATTCAAAACTGATCATCACACAAATAAATCTACTTACTCTTATAAACGGCATTCCACGGCTGGTAGCCATAATAGCCCGTGATTCTCAAGATCCTCTCCTCGATGGACGCGCTGTTGATGTCCTCAACTGATCGAGATGACTTCAGGTCCTCTTTAATCGATTCATCCACCACCAGGTACTTGAGCTGGCGAAGTTGGGGGCTGATGTCGGACAGCCTTCTGGGACTCACCTCGGGCGATTTACGCATTCCGCTGGAGACAAGAACACAAAGTTGGAATCGCGTTGGCTTCGAGCGCTTGACACCGAGGGTGAGGTGTGCCAGTGAGAGCGTGGCACACAGACGACCCTTCTCATTAGGATTCGGATAGTCCACCTCTTTAAACAGATGATAGGGTGTTCTCAAACACAAACACACTAAAACGGCTTCCGAGCGTGCAGCCTTTTCGGCGAGTAAGAGGGTGGATGCGTGAATCTTCACCCTTCACTGGCGTTACGAGCGGAGGAGGCAGGGCGGCTGAGAGATGATAACCAGACATGACTGCTGCTCCGTACAGTGTAACCTCTACTGGTACAGTAGGACACAACTTATTTGGAGGAAAGTATAGATATACAAATGTCCCATAATTATGGCTTAACTAAATTTGCCTCGAAGAACGCGTTTTCAGTTACGCTCACAACTCAAGAGTGTGAATTACAGGGGGTTAGGAGGGAGATTGGGGGGTACGCAAACAAATATGGCCTATATATTTTTAGTAGTAAACTGCTCATTTTATATCAGGATTATCATTGGGCAGAAAGCAAAAAAATACATTTTTGTGCTAGTAGTTCATAGAAAATAAATAAATAAATAAATAAATAAATAAATAAATAACATTCGTAATACAGATAATAACTATCTGAATGTGTATTACAATGTTTAAAAATAAATAGCCTAAATATCAGAACTTGACAGCATATGACAAATTAGTTAAAGTCTTATGCTGCGGCCTATGACCACCGGGAGGCGTGCGCGATTCCGCTTTACGCACCAAATCCACTGACGCTCCTTACACATATGGAACAATTAACGCCACTGCTGGTGCTTACAGATACCCTATGTTAACAATCTAATTTAAATTTAAAGTTTAATATACGAAGTCGTTTGAAAGTGCTTTTTTGCTAACGCGTTTGGCATTAAATGTAAGGAAACTGGCATTTCCCCCCCTCTACAGTCTCCAATGAATACAGTATTTGATGTCTAGATAGACTAAAACGGCATGAACTTTTAAGACAGATTAATAACTATGACCTCTAACGCCTGCCCTGCTCTTTTAAATAGATATCCCTAAGAATACCCAGATGCGCACGAGACGCGTATCACCGTTTATAGACTTGTGCGTAATGAGCTCAGTAGTTAGTTTTTTTTTATCACTCTCACCACTGTGGCGGACTCTGGGCTTTATTTTTCTCACTCCCTGAATAGAAAACCAGCTACTACATCTGTCACGACTCAAAAGTGATGCGGAGTAAAGCTGTATCTCAACACAACACATATTATATTCATGCATAGGTGCTTTTTAAAATACTTACATGGGTATCAGGGTGGTCGGGGGACCCAGGTAACACATGCAGTCCCTCCGGGGAGGTCCAAGCCGGTCTCCATCTCCATACATGATCCCCATGAATGACAGTAGAACACTACTCAAACGCACAGAGACACACGGACTGGAATGGCCCGCTCACCCACTCTCACACACTCCAGCCGTGGCATTTACAGATTTTCAGATAGTATAATCTGTCACACCTTCAGCGGTTTTTCAGAACCACGGCGCCATCTGTCGGTGGATGCCGTTTCGTGCTGCATGTTTTGTTGTAGAGCTTGAGGGGAAAGACAGTCCACCTGTTGGAAGTAAAAATCAATAGAAATAATCTAAGATATTAGTAAGCTTTTTAATCAAACTCTCTGGCTTCTCTGGCTAACAATTTAGGTCTTAAGTAAAAGTACATGATATTTTGAAAAAGTATATGGTAGGTAGGTACTTTATTGATCCCAAGTGGGAAATTGACTTAACTTAGCAGCAAGACAATACAGTACTCACAGTTTGCACAATATAACAATAAAACAGGATAATAGACTATAATGTAAACCTTATAAAAAACAAAACAAAACACATACTATCCATATGTAATAAATAAACAAATTTAACCCAAAATTAGAATGTAATAAAAGTAGCTATACTTAATAAAAAATACAGTATTGTAAGTATATTATTAAGACCCTATAAATGTAATTATTGCACATTTTTGTTTGAAACGCACACTATGTAGTTTTTTTGCCGCTAGAGGTCGCCTATTCAAAACAAAGGTGTAGCTTGATGACGTGCGGATTCTTGGAATATGTCGTCTTTACCTCACAACCGGAGGAAAATAATTGTGACGGGACTCAGGCAGAAATCATGTTCATGGATGAGATTATTAACATTACTGTAGTATTAAGCAGCATAGGGCCGAGAGCTGTGGGAGCGCAATGAGGCCGCTGGAGCGATTGCTAATGAGAGACGAGCATGACACACACCTCAACAGCAGAGGCATGTTTATTATGCCACAGTCGCCACTTCCGCTTATTCCAGTCAAGCATATGTGGGGTAACACAGCACTGTTTATCATATTAGATACATTTGAGTGTGTTGAAAATGGTGTTATTGTGCTACTCTGTGCACTGCTATGAGACACTTGTTGCACACTGCAGTAAGCTAGATTGAAATTAGTCATGGTAAAGCAAGGTACTCATGGTAAATCAAGAAAACGAGATTCAAACAAATTTATCCAAACAGTTGATCCCTTATCTAATAAAACATAATATACAAAACACAACCCGTGGTACAAAATCCACAACACAATCTGGTTTCAACACAACCAGATGAAATCTCTAAATTATTCAATCTGACAGAATGTGTTAAAGAAGTAAAACATTGGATGACTGGTAATTTTCTTCTATTAAATTCAGATAAGACTGAAGTATTACTTATTGGGCCAAAAACCTGTACACAGAATCTTTCAGACTACAATCTGCATTTAGAAGATTGTACTGTTACTCCATCCTCGACAGTTAAAGACCTGGGTGTTATATTAGACAGCAACTTGTCTTTTGAAAATCATATTTCATTTGTTATAAAAACAGCCTTCTTTCACCTCAGAAACATTGCTTAGATACAGAATATGTTATCTATTAGTTCATGCTTTCATGATGTCTCGACTAGATTACTGTAATGCATTATTAGCTGGTTGTCCTGCTTCCTCAATAAATAAGATACAATTAATACAAAATGCAGCTGCTAGAGTTCTTACCAGGTCAAGAAAATATGATCATATATCACCAATTTTATCATCTCTACACTGGTTACCCATTAAAGGGGTACTTCACCCCTGGAAAGATGAATGTGTATTTAAAATTGGTCATTTATGTAGTAGAAATGTGAAATTATTTTTGAATTTGGAGCTTTCTAGACTGAGAAAAGGCAGAAAATGTATTTTTGACTAATGTGGATGAAAGACAACAACTCCCAGAATGCACTTGTTTTGCTGCCCTTGCGAGAGGCCACGCCCAAACCACGCCTATCGGTTACAGGCGGAAATTCAAACAACTAGGCTTGCTTTGTTACATATTAATTCTATAAATCGTGAGTTAGTTCATACATTTACAGCGAAATGGTGCTAAATTGCTTTGTACCTGGATGTACACCCAAAACCAGGAAAGGACAAGTAAGTTTCCATCATTTTCCGATTAAGTTAAAGATTTGGAGCGATGTAAACAGTGGCTGCGGGCCATCAAACACCCGAAGTTTGGAGATGACACCGTTATAGAAAACCTAAAAAAACGCAGAATATGTAGTCTCCATTTCAAGCACGAGGACTACGAACCAAATATCTTTGCAATGAAGAGAACCATTCTGAAGGACACCGCGATACCATCGATATTCACTTGCTCAGAGGACGAACAGCCTGGGCATCTGGTACTAAGCGTATTCGCCTAGAGGTAAGACTCGCTGATACTAGACTGATAACACAGTAGCCTATATGTAGTGTTGTAGGTAGCAGTAAAACTGCAAACTTAGCAAAGTAACGTTAGATAGACAATTACATATAAGTTGCATATAAGTTGACTGTTATCAAAGTAAAGCCACTGTTCTGTAAAACTGAGTTAGTCGATTTATCTATTTATGCTAACGTTACCACAAAAGCCTGTTGCTGTATTGGTTGAGATGACTGCAGAGACCGATAAATTTGTGAGATGAACCACTGATGTTGTGCAGACAAAATAAAGTTAATTTACTGTAAGCTTAAAAATATAATTGACACCCACTTTTGATAAAATCTTTGATCTATGTCCGTGAGTAACCTCAAACGCGCATATGTATGGGCGTGGTGAAAAAATGCGGAACTACCTGCTATTACTGGCTGTAGTTTTAAGCCTCTGGCCAAAAAAGCCTCCGATGACGTAAAGTGACGATTTTTGCGTCATCGGAGGCTTTTTAACAGAATAAAAATGCATAAATCTCTCATCTCGGGCTGATATGAAGGGGTAAAGCACGGTAATTCGAAAATACTAGTGGTATTCTACTAATACAAAGCTTAATGCTAAATCCTGAAGTAACCCTTTAAGTTCTGTATCAATTATAAAGTATTTCTAATGACCTATAAGGCTCTAAATGGTTTAGCTCTGTGTACTTAACTGATCTTCTATCGCCATACAATCCTTCACGCACTTTAAGATCACAACACTCTGGACTCCTGGTTGTACCTAGGATAGGATATGTACCTAGGATTTAGTGACCTAAGTCCACTAAAGGAGGGAGAGCGTTTTCACATTTGGCTCCGAAACTCTGGAATATCCTTCCTGATAATGTTTGGGGCTCAGACTCGCTCACCCAGTTTAAATCTAGATTAAAGAAGCATCTCTTTAGCCAAGCATTCACATAATGCATCTCATATCAGATCATTTGCATATGGCTATCTTTGCTTAATGTTATGAACAGCAGCTACGCTAATTATTCTCCATTTGCTTTTCTGTTTTACCTCGGGACACCCTCGGGACATCAGCTTCAGTTTGGATCCAGCCTCTTAAGAAGACCTCAGATGACCAACACCTATGAAGAGACAGCGCCAACTCCTGCGAGGACTTCAGAAGACGCAATCATCTGGATCAACATGCACATTCCCAAATTTCTATATATCCTAATTATTGTTAATATGTAATTAATTTTTCCAGGAACTCATTGCTTCTACCTTCAATTAAACTGCTAACAGTGATTGTAAATTAATTACCTAAATTATTACATTATTAGTTAACTGCATTCTTTAAAATTGTAATGTTGACATGCATTCTCTGTAAAGATGAAAATGCAGATTGTAGTCTGAAAGATTCTGTGTACAGGTTTTACATATCGTTTCAAGATGCTTTGAAAAGATATGTATCATGAAAAGTGCTATACAAATAAATGTGAATTGAATTGAACAAAAGCGTCTCTGATGTTTTCATGGTTTCTACAAAATAATATTGAAAATCGATTGTAACGCAGGTATGTCATTGATAGGCGACGCAGGGACACGGTAAATATGGTCCTCTGGATTTAAACATTCTTGGAAACATCTGAGATAATGCAAGCACACAAGTCAACAAAATATATAACCCTGTTCTAGTGGTTTTTGGATATTTTATTTAAAAAAAAAAAATCGTACATATTGTGCCTTGAAGCGTTCTCTGTTTGCACTGGGGTTGGATCAGTCGATTGATGAATTTATTTCTCATTCCAGGAAGCATGTCATGGAGGGGGTGTGAAGTATTATTCATGATGGTCAGAAGTTTGGACATTATTTTACTATCTTCTTAATAAGATTATTCAGATTTTTTTTTTGGCATCTCCAGTTTTAATCCCAGGGCCCCAGCACACTATAGCATAAAACAGGGCACTAGCAATGACAGACTGATAGAACATTTTGCCACACACATTGAAGGACCTGAGTCTTCTCAAGAACTAGTCATCGCTGGCCCTTTCTGTAGATCGCTTTAATGTTCTTTGTCTAGTCAAGTTTGTAATCTATGTGGATCCCCAGATACCGACAGGAGTCCACCATCTCTGTGTCACTGCCATAAATCAAAACAGGTCCTTTTTCTTTTCTGAAATCAATTAACAACACCTTTGTTTTAGTTACATTTATTTGTTGATGGTTCACTCCACAAAGCTGGTGACCAGTGCTCTGTATTCTGTGTCTTGCCATCTGAAAACTTCTGTAGGTGGCATGACTTTGAGTTGTAATTGAAGTCTGAGGTATAGAGGGTGAAGAGAAACAGAGAAACCATTCCCTGAGGAGCACCCATTTTGCGCACCACCCGCTCAGACACAGTTCTGCAGTCTCACAAACTGCGGTCTGCCTGTGTGGTAGTCCGTGGCCCAGGAGATTATGGAGGAGTCCACCTACATAATGTCCATTTTTTATAGGTTTCATCAGGGTTTCAAACACTTTAATAATAATGACTAAAGTTAGATTTAAAGTTAGTAAGAGCATGTATGATATAGACAAGAGGAGGTAACCACAGGTACGCTTTTCACAATCTGTTTCAGGCGATACGTCGACAAAAGATGCTAGCATTTCCAATATATCACTTTATAATAGATTTCCATATACCATTTACTCCATATACCCCTAACGTTCTAGGAATATTCTTTTTAGGTTTATTTTTACAGTCATAAAATAATGTTCCCAAAACATTCTGGGACCCAAAAATAGTTAGCTGGGTAAGTGTTTTTCTTCTTTTAGATAATTTATGTTTAGCTACCCAAATTATGTTTTGCTTTTCACGAGACAAACCTCTACAGACTGTTCCCCGAAAATTACCCTAATTTTAACATTTAATGATCTAGCCTTTTTAACGTCCCCACAAGTATAGTAAAACCCGGAATCAACTACTTTGTGTGAACAGTCAATGACTCCCTATGAGAAAAAGGCTTAATGAATACACTAAATTATGTCTTGATGAAAGAGTTTCTTTGGGGTTTTAGATTAGGAAGAGGATAAAAATTCCATTAGCTCAGTATAAATACAATAAGCAAACAGAGCTAGTTCCTTGATTCAGAGGCTTTCAGAAACTCTCTAAATAAAATAGGCCTATGAGCAGCAGGAAATACCAATTCATCATATTACTGTGCTCAATGTTGGTTTTAGTGAACACCTTCTTAGTATTTTTCAACTGAGCAGTTTACACACACACACAAAAATGTGTCCTTATTAAAACGTACAAACACTCTTCAGTGGCTAAAAATAGATGACATCTTAAGAGCTTGCAATTTATCCTGCCGGAAAAAACAGTGTCCCCATTATTGTATCCAATCAAATTGTAATAACAGATAAAAGAAAGTAGGAAAGATCCATAAATCAAATTTGATAAAGACCTCGGTTTGCCAAGGTCTCCCTCTAATAAAATTGAGTCTAATGTAGCACATCATCTGTTGTAGCTGGTCAAAATGATGACGGTTGAGACTTTGAGAAGGTAGGATGAGCTTTTCTTGCTTTCTCCCACAGAAACCCACCCACAGGGCTGTACGGCATCCAATCTATGTCACAAACTGTTTTCATGGTGACTAGTCAAAACTGAAGAGTACACCCTGTTTTAGTACAGCTATGGTCTAGTTGTTTTTTCTAATTTGGTCTAAAGCATGCTTGTTGATTGCATATTGTCTATTGTCTAGTTCAGGGTTTCTCAACCCTGTTCCTGGAGGCACACCAACACTACGCATTTTCCGCATCAAACACACCTGATTCAACTCATCAGCTCGTTAGTAGAAACTCCAAGGCTACGTCCACACGAAGCTGGAGCTTACCCTAAACCGATCTTTTTTTTTCCTCGTCTCAAAAAATATCTGCGTTCACACAAAACCACTGAAACGACTCAAAACGATGTAGTATACATGCCAGACCATTATGTGGCGCTGTAATTCTGCCGCAGAAATGCACTTAAAGCAGCGAAGAAGACTTGGAGCATGCACATAAACCTTGCGCGCTGAATACAAACTTTAGCAAAGCTTAGAAATAACACTTTATTTTGGCTCAGTAGCTTCTGCAGCATGAACGCAAGCATGTAGAGTCTGCTATTGCTGTTGTTGGTGCCGTTTTGTGGTGTTAGCGCGTCTGACTAGGATCGACACGTGGGGTGATGACATCATCGTTTCAGAAAATATACGGATTGCCCAGTCCACATGAAAACGCAAAGACGGCGTTTTCAAATTTATCCACTCTGGGACCTGGTTTAAAAAAAAAAAAAAAAATTGCGGTTTCACCTTTCGAAAACGCCGGATCAGTGTGGACGAAACGCCTATCCGATACAAAATTTGTGCCGTTTCACAGAAACGCGTCTCCGTGTGGACGAAGCCCAAGACTAGAAATATATGGATCAGATAAGGGAGACATCCAAAACATGTATTGTTGGTGTGCCTCCAGGAACAGGGTTGGGAAACACTGGTCTAATTTACCAGGAAGAAATGCTTTGGTTTGTGTCAAGATAAGCTGGACTTATATCATTCATATTTTATCGAGACATGCTGGTTTTCACAGCAGACTCTTTATACCCCCATTTTTAAAGACATGAATGAATGCTTGACTTTTGTGGTTGTGTTTTCGTCCTACATTTCTTGATGTGACTGGTCTGTGTTGTATTTAGGTCACCAGCTTTCCCTGTTGCCATGTAACAGAAGACGCTGTCTGCTGATGGGCTTTCAACTGGCCCTTGAGTCCAAAACCCTGCGTCCATGTTCAGCTTTGAGGCATACATGGCAAACATGCATCATACATATACAACTACTCAACTACTGACTAGAAATAATGGGCATTATGCTTCAATGCTGGTGGCAATCACTGAAAGCTGTCAAGTTAACCCCTGAACTAAGAATTATGCAAATTCTCACCCATCTGTTATTTATTTTTTTGGTTTTTATGATAGCATACACTGCACCTGTCACAAATAGATGCCAATCTGTTATTACAGAACACATCCATATTAAAAGATTAATAATTCATGAACTGAATGCAGCAACAGGTTCATAGTCAGTAACTATATGGTCACACTTCAAAAACATTATTTTCCATCTCTCCTTTCAATAGGCATTAAAGAGTTCACCCAAAAAATGAAAACTCTGTCATTAATTACTCACCCTCATGTCGTTCCACACTCGTAAGACCTTCGTTCATCTTCGGAGCATAAATTAAGATTTAACATGAAATCTGAGAGGTATATGACTTGTCCATAGACAGCAATATAACCACCACTTTCAAGGACAAGAAAGGTACTAAAGGCATTGTTAAAACAGTTGACGTCACTGCAGTGGTTCAACCTTCATTTTATGAAGTGACGAGAATACTTTGTGCACAAAAACAAAACGAAAATAATGACTTTATTCAACAATCTCTTTTCTTCCATGTCATTATCCTTATGCAGGTGACATAGTAAGCACAGGGCGGTGCGGCCTCCATTTTCTTGGGCGGAGCTATGGGTTTATGGCCTGGAGTGGGTTCATGGGCTGAGGCAGTCACTGGATGCTGGTCAGGGCCTGGAGTCAACGTGTGTGCGTCCTACACACACCAAATGGCCATGGCCTATTAATCAGTGCTGAAGACTCTGGATACTCTGGTGTGGTAGCAGTCTTGGCTGAGGGCTCAGGCGTGGCCGCCATCTTGTACCCTAAATCCGTTTTGTCAGAAAAGCTGGTATTGTCCACATTCAGGCATCCCAAGTTCACGTTTTACAGCAGAAACCGACAAGCGCCCTTGTTGTTTGTGTACAGAAACCGTTAAGTCTGTTTTAGCGAATCAGCACAAAGTATTCAGGTCAGGTGACAAGGTTTACTCACTTCAAAAGACATGCTAGCTGAGGGACGTTTTGTCAAAGCCGACTAAAAGTGATCGAGGATTTATAATTTCGACTCCTGTAAGTCCTTGTACACCATACACGACTTACATGCTGAAACATAGTTGTCACGCCACACGCAGTGAAAAATACATCGCGGAGCAAAGAGGACACTGACAGCACGTGGACAGACAAGACAGAGCAGGTTATGATATTAAACAAAGTCCCAGCTTTCAAACTGTGCAGTTTAAGAAATTAAAACAATAAAAAATGTTTTGTGGCTCTTTAATGTGTCGTGACCAAGGGCGTAGATTTGGTTTCAGCATTGGGGGGGTTGAATGTTGGTACGCTGCCTGTTTTTTAATTAAAGAATAATAATAATCTGTTTTATGCGCAGCGTTATGTAGGTTGTAACTGATGGCTTTGAATATTGGGGGGGTTACCCCCGCCCGTTGCCCTGACGGAGGCAGCAAACTGCTAGTTAAAGGTCATGCATTCTGTAATATAAATCCACTAAAGGCAAGGCTTGAGGAACCCAAGTGCAGTTTATTTCTTCTAACAAGATTCCACCATTAAACAAAGACTTTACATGGCAAAACAACAAACATGAACATAATCTTACCCCAAGTGGTACAGGGACAATGCATGACAAAGTACAAGGCAAACATGAGGGCTTAAATGCACAGAAACTAATGACTAACAAGGGACACCTGAGAACAATCAACCAATAAACCAATGACAACATAGGACACATGACAAGGGAGCACATGGCAGGATCACATGAAAACAAAGCAATGACAAACAGGAACATGAAACATGACAAAACTGCAAAATAAAGACATGAAACATGAACATGAACACAAAACCCAACACTATCCGTAACATTATGGATGAGTCATACACCTCTCAGATTCATCAACAATATCATAATTTGTGTTCCGAAGATGAACGAATGTCTTACAGGTTTCGAACGACACGAGGGTGAGTAATTAATGACAGAACTTTCATTTTTGGGTGAACTATCCCTTTAACAGCTCAAAGAGTATTAGGTCTTGGTGCAGACATTCAGTGTTCATTATATGACTTGTTTTTCAAAGTCAGGTCTGAAATCATTTGTGACTATGCAGAGCTTTATATAGTGCAGAGCTCATGTGTTTTATTTGAAACTGTTGAATTTGATAACATCTGAATGAAGAACATGTAATGTTTCTGTACTATAAATCGAGGTGACCTGTGGTGCCAAAGAAAGAGAGTCCAGAGCAGCTATAATTTATCGAGGTCCTCTTAATAGCGTCTTCTCCATGGATGGAGAGATTAAAGGAAACCAGGACAGGCAGAATTAGGTTCAAAAAGCAGTACAATGAACTGCATTAACATTTGGTTTGTCCATTTTTTGCTTTATGATTTGATATGCTACACAGTTCATCTTGCAGCCCATACAGGAGTTCACAAGATCAATGCAAAAAACTTGCTTATTTTATATAAGTGATCTTGAAAAAGTACAAAACTCTGTGTTCTGCACTCTGATTATTCCAAAGTTCCAATGAAACAAAGCAAACAAACAGATTTTCAGTGTGGTTTTAGACTTTTGGACAATACTGTATATGCAGCAGTGATATGTCCAATATACAGGTGCTGGTCATATATTTAGAATATCATCAAAAAGTTGATTTATTTCACTAATTTCATTCAAAAAGTGAAACTTGTATATTATATTCATTCATTACACACAGACTGATATATTTCAAAAGTTTATTTCTTTTAATTTTGATGATTATAACTGACAACTAAGGAAAATCCCAAATTCAGTATCTCAGAAAATTAGAATATTGTGAAAAGGTTCAATATTGAAGACACCTGGTGCCACACTCTAATCAGCTAATTAACTCAAAACACCTGCAAAGGCCTTTAAATGGTCTCTCAGTCTAGTTCTGTAGGCTACACAATTATAGGGAAGACTGCTGACTTGACAGTTGTCCAAAAGACGCAAGACACAAAAGGTCATTGCAAAAGAGGCTGGCTGTTCACAGAGCTCTGTGTCCAAGCACATTAATAGAGAGGCGAAGGGAAGGAAAAGATGTGGAAGAAAAAAGTGTATGAGCAATAGGGATAACCGCACCCTGGAGAGGATTGTGAAACAAAAGATTCAAAGATCTGACCTGAACGAACCATGAATCATTAATTTAAACGCACCAGTTCAGTTTTAATCTGAGGTACTTGCTTGAGTCGACTTTAAATGTGAATTTAAATGTGAGGGTTTTCCAAGTCGATGATTTGTCTCTTCAGGTCCAGATAGTGGTTAGGTCAAAACCAATCACGTTTGAGCTTGCTGGAAAGATGAAAGAAAGTCTCTTTGTCGCTGGAGTTAAAGCTGAAGCGGCAGAAGTCGTTGGTTGAACTTTGTGGAAACACGAGACTTTCAGCGGAAAAGAAAATTAAGTAAAAGAAAAGAAAAGTGAGTGAAAGTTGGATGGCTTGAATGAGCTGCTAGTCTGTTCTTCTTGTTACTCCATGGTTACGTGTTGTTCTGCTTACTCTGGTCACGGCTGACCGGTTCTTTCTTCTGTTTGTCTTGTCTTGTCTAGTCTCGTTCACTATCTTGCGATATAACTATTTAAACTTAGTTGTTTGGCCAAAAACTCCTCTGAGGTGTGACAATCAGATATCGTCCTGTTTCAAAAGGGCTTTTCTCTGCCCCCAATCATAAATAGTTCTTACTTCCCGTCTCTGCTTTAGCAGAGAATACCATTTTAACCACAATTTCTATTAAATGGAATATGATACATTTTAAACAGATTTCATTCAAGCCAGGATTTAGGAAAGAGGAAAAGAATTAAATCAAGTCCAAATAAGTGTTACGTACAGAAGGGGACGGAGACACAGGTATAGTTAATATACAGTTTATTGAACAACCAGAGAACGTGGGCAGAGTGCAGGTGAATGGAAGCAGGTTAAGTTCGCGACTGTAGATGATACTGGATCTGATACTTGTCTTTATCTTTCCCAGGGATTGTGGAATCAGGCAGGCGTGGAGCAGACGAGACACAATGACACTCACAGAAGACGAGAAGACACTAGGAATCACATGGAATGCTGGATATAGGTAAGTAGAAGTTAGCAGAGTCCTTGAGGTGAGCATAACAGGTAAGTATGCGTTAACGAGACCGGACAGTGACTGAATGCTCTGAAGTGTCTTATATGCTGCTGTGGTGATGAGTGTTGATGCGTGTCAGGTGTGGCTAGTTAATACTCAGGAGAGGGAGTATGTTGTGATTGGGTGAGTGCAGAGCCTGGCGTATCTGTGACATTACCCCCCCCTCGTCGTGGTGGTCGGCCCCTGCCACGTGGAGCTGGTTGGTGGAGCTGGTTGGTTAGGATGTCTGGCATGGAACTCATCGAGGAGACTTGGATCGAAAACATCATTCCTTGGAACCCATGACTGCTCTTTGGGACCGTATCCCTTCCAGTCGACTAGGTACTCCAGGTGACCACCACGGCGCTGGGAGTCCAAGATGTCTTTCACGGTGTAAGCCGCTTCGTCTTCCACAATTAGTGGAAGGGGTGGGTTCTTCGGCTTCGCCAGGCTCTGTGGATGGAAGAACAGAGGGATGGTGAGGCTTGAGTAGGGAGACATGGAAGACTGGGTGGATTTTATACTCTGGAGGGAGTTGCAGGTGATAGGTGATGGGGTTTATCTGCCGGGTGATGGTGAAGGGGCCAATGAATCTGGGACTCAGCTTCCTACAGGGCAGGCGCATCCTGATGTTCCGGGTCGACAGCCAAACCTTCTTGCCTGGCTGGAAGTGGGGTGCTTGGGAGCACCGAAGGTCAGCTGTCGTCCTGCGCCTGCGTAGAGCTCGCTGGAGTTGCAGATGAGCCGAGTCCCAGACCCTCTCGCTCTCCCGGAACCAGTAATCTACTGCAGGGACATCCGATGGTTCCCCATCCCAGGGGAACAGTGGGGGTTGGTAGCTGAGTACGCATTGGAAAGGAGTGAGACCAGTGGTGGACTGACAGAGAGAGTTCTGGGCGTACTCGGCCCAACCCAGAAACTGGTTCCAGGAGAGAGACTGATGGTCAGGAGCCTAGGAGCTTGAAGAAGGATCGCCATACTCTGGAGGTGAATTGTGATCCACGATCAGATACGATATCCTCAGGCAGTCCATAGTATCGGAATACATAGATAAACATGAGCTCTGCGGTCTCCATTGCTGTTGGTAGCCCAGGTAAGGGAACTAATCGACAAGACTTGGAGAATCGGTCCACTACCACCAGAACACAGGTACAACTGTTGGAGACTGGGAGATCCGTTATGAAATCCACTCCTAGGTGTGACCAGGGGCAGTTTGGAATGGGCAGAGGTTGGAGTTTCCCGGAGGAAAGATGGCGTGGACTCTTGGAGACGGCACATTCCTGGCACCCCCGTACGTACCTCCTGACGTCGGATGCCATGTTGGGCCACCAGAAGCACTGTTTCAACAGCGAGAGGGTCTCATTGACCCCTGGGTGGCCAGTGCCCCGTGAAGAGTGTGCAGAATGAATTAATAGAGTGTGCCGTGTCCGTGAAACTTACTGCAACCCTTGGGGACAACCCAGCGGGGTGTTGGCGGAGGCATTCTGCTCGGGGAGTGTTTCAGCGGACCAAGTGATGGGACTGACAAACAGTTTCTCAGGGATGATGGGCTCTGGATCATCGGTGCTTTCTTCAGGACTATGAATGCAGGACGAGCATCGGCCTTTACATTCTTTGACCCAGGACGATAGGAGATGGTAAAGTGGAATCTGGTGAAGAACAGAGCCCATCTGGCGTGGCGTGGGTTTAGTCATTTCGCGTCCCGTAAATACTCCAGATTTTTATGGTCTGTCAGCACCGTGAATTGATGTTTAGCTCCCTTGAGCCAATGCCTCCACTCTTCCAGGGCGAGCCTGATGGCCAACAGCTCCCAGTTCCTGATATCGTAGTTGACCTCTGCCGGGTTGAGTTTTCGGGAGAAGAAGGGAGCTCTGGATCTGGGTGGGCCAGGAGGGGAGTGGTTGTAAACGCGGTTTTCAGGGTGTTGAAGGCTTGTGTGGTGGCTGGAGTCCAGAACAGAGACTTGGGCTTGTTTCTGAGAAGGTTTGTGAGTGGGCTGGTGATGGAGCTGTACCCTTGGATGAATCTGCAGTAGAAATTTGCAAAGCCTAGGAACCTTTGTAATTCTTTCACGGATATGGGAATGGGCCAGTCTTGGACAGTAGTTACCTTCCTCTCGTCCATGCGGACGCCACTGTGATCAATGTTGTATCCTAAGAATTGCACTGAGGGCTGATGGAAACTGCATTTCTCGGCTTTGAGGTAGAGCTGAAAGTATCTCCGGCGTTGGAGGAACTCCGCAACATGATGGTGATGGTCGGCCATGCTCCGGGAGTAAATCAAAATATCGTCGATGTAGACCAGGACTGATTTGTGCAGGAACTCCCGGAGCACCTCATGCATGGAATACAGAGTAATACATTACCAGGTAATCGTAGTGGCCGGTAGGGGTCACGAAGGCTGTCTTCCACTCGTCCCCCTCACGTATCCGGATGAGGTTATACGCTCTGCGGGGGTCCAACTTGGTGAACACAGTGGCGCCACGTAGATGTTCCAGTGCTGATGGGACGAGAGGAAGTGGATAGCGGAATTTAATGGTGATCTTGTTCAAAGCTCTGTAGTCGATGCAGGGCCGCAAGCCTCCGTCCTTCTTCACCATGAAGAAAAAGCTTGAAGCAGCAGGGGAAGTAGATGGGTGTATGTAGCCTTGCGACAGAGCTTCATTAATGTACTCCTCCATGGCCTTCTCCTCCGGGAGGGAAAGGGAGTAGATTTTCCCTCTGGGCACTGGCTCACCAGGGATGAGGTCAATTGCGCAGTCCCATGGCCGATGGGGACGCAGCTTGGAGGCTTCTTTTGGACAGAAGACATTGCTGAATTGGGAGTAACATGCAGGGATGTCCGTAAAGCGTTTCTCGAGTGGACTTTCCACAGAAGTAGCGTTGACTTGGATTCTCTCAGAGTTTAGAAGACTTGACACAAGAAACTCGGAAGCAGAGACTTAAGTTTTCTTGGAACTTGGACGACTTGGAACAGGAAACTCAGGAACAGAAACTCGGGGCTTCCTGGAACTTGGATGACTTGGAGCAGGAAACTCAGGAGCAGTGACTTGGATTTCTTTGGAACTTGGACGACTTGGAATCGGGAACTCAGGAAAACAGTCAGGAAAGCATTGGTTACCCCACTTCAGGATCTCTCCTGTCCTCCAGGAGATGATGGGATCATGCTGCTCAAGCCAGGGGCGCCCTAGGATCATGTCCGTTGTTGACTCCTCCAGAACCAGCCGATGGATTTCTTCCGTGTGGAGGAGACCGATTTGGAGGTGAAAAGGTCCCACACAGTGACGAACTTGGCGGAAAGGTTTTCCAGTTACCGAGTGGATCTGGTAAACTTTCGGCGTAACTGTAGTATTGAGCTGGAGCTGGCGACAGAGGGCACCGGAGATGAAGTTTCCAGCTGACCCAGAATCGAGGAGGGCATTGACTGGAAGACAGAAATCAGCAGCAGTAAGGGTTACAACAATAGTGAGTGGTTTCATCTTATTCAATGTAGGCATGATAACACTCACCATGGGTCGTACTGGACGAGTGGGGAGATGTAAAGCCCAACAGAGATGTAATGCCCAGCATTCAGAGATGTAATGCCCAGCACGGCCACAATAAAGACAGAGATTCTGGGTCAGCCTCCTCTGTCGCTCAGCAGATAAAAGACATGAGTGTTCTATTTGTATGGGTTCAGTGGCTGGTTCTGGATGGCTGATGGATTCTGGCTGGCGGAGGATGGATGGAAATAACGGCTGGTGCTGGTGCTCTTCGAGTCACAGCTGCATACGAATGGCGAATCTGATGGATAGCTGGATGAATTTCTCGAGCCCGATGGAGTCCTCGTATCCAGCGAGATGCAACTGCACACGTGGATCGAGGCCTTGACGATAGGTGGTAATAAGGGCTTGTTCATTCTAACCACTTGCTGCAGCCAGGGTACGGAACTGAATGGCATAATCAGACACAGACATGAGACCTTGTTTCAGTTTACATAATCCCTCACCGATAGATGAATCCCAGGCTGGTTTCCCAAAGACTTCCTTGAAGTGGGAAACGAAACTTGATAGTGACTTAACGACTGGATTTTTCTGTGTCCACAGTGGTTCAGCCCAGCGGAGAGCTCCTCCTTCCAGTTGAGAGATGATAAAAGCCACCTTAGCGCTGTCGTCAGGATACAAGTGCGGTTGCATCTCCAGGACCAGCGAACACTGCAGGATGAATCTGTTGCAGTCCTCCGCCAGGCCAGTGAAGGGCGCCGGTTTGGCCATGGGACTGGCGATCGCCGATGGTGAAGGAGATGCAGCGGTGAATGCGGAAGTGGTCGCTGGAGGTGCTGGTGTGGAAGTGCTGGTGAGAGTGCAGCGAAGCGCATCAACGAGGTCTTGAAATGGATCCGGATGACTCATGGTTGTTCTGACAGTGTTGGTCCGGTCTTCTGTTACGTACAGAAGGGGACAGCGACACGGGTATAGTTAATATACAGTTTATTGAACAACCAGAGAATGTGGGCAGAGTGCAGGTGAGTGGAAGCAGGTTAAGTTCGTGACTGGAGATGATACTGGATCTGATCCTTGTCTTTATCTTTCCCAGGGATCATGGAAGCAGGCAGGCGTGGAGCAGACGAGAAATGATGACACTCACAGAAGACGAGGAGACACTAGGAATCACATGGAACGCTGGATACAGGTAAGTAGAAGTTAGCAGAGTCCTTGAGGTAAGCATAACAGGTAAGTATGCGTTAATGAGACCGGACAGTGACTGAATGCTCTGAAGTGTCTTATATGCTGCTGTGGTGATGAGTGTTGATGCGTGTCAGGAGTGGCTAGTTAATACTCAGGAGAGGGGGGGAATTGTGATTGGGTGAGTGCAGAGCCTGGCGTGTCTGTGACAGTAAGGCATACTTTCAGTCAGTCATTCAAGAGTTATCACATTTACATGAATTGTGAGTGTTCTAAAGCAAAACTGGTTACAGGTAGTATTTGTGGACACATGATGTAAAATGTATGCAGTTAAAAGATGTTTGATAAGTCCATTTAAAATTGTTTGAAACAATTTTGATGCAGTTTTAGAATGGTCTTCGTTGGTTTTTCTGTGAAGTTAGGAGACAAAAGGTCTGCATTGTCTCTGTCCCTTTTGAACTGGTGATCAAAGACACTTTATCTTCTAGGTGACCATTTGGTGTCACAAATGGCTGAGTTCGTCACTTCTGCCAGGAAGGATGGTGTTATAAAAGTAATTAAGCAAGGATTTTCCTGTAGATGGTTGGAGCCGGAATTCTGATTCTGAATTAGAATTATGTTTTGAAAGAATAATCTGAATGATTCATTTGTCTGGTTCGTCCACAGTTCCTACCAGGCAAAAGGAGCCCCAACTAAGTATTGAGTGCTGTACATGTTCATACTTTTCAGTTGGCCAAGATTTCTAAAAATCCTTTCTTTGTATTGGTCTTAAGTAATATTCTAATTTTCTGAGATACTGAATTTGGGATTTTCCTTAGTTGTCAGTTATAATCATCAAAATTAAAAGAAATAAACATTTGAAATATATCAGTCTGTGTGTAATGAATGAATATAATATACAAGTTTCACTTTTTGAATGGAATTAGTGAAATAAATTTTTTGATGATATTCTAATTATATGACCACCACCTGTATGTCAATATGTTTCATATATATAGGATGGTAATCCCAGTAATCTTGTGGGGACATTTCTTTTTGGTCCCCATGCATGAGGAAAACAGCTTAGAAATCATTCTAAATTATGGGTTTTGAAAATTTAAAAATGCAGAAAGTTTTCTGTGATGGCTGTGTTTAGGGTTAGGGTTAGAGTTATGGGATATAATATACAGTTTGTACAATATAAAAATCATTATGTCTATGGAAAGTCCCCATAAGACAAACCCAACTTGTGTGTGATATAGACAGACATAAGCAAAAGTATATACGTAGTCAGACAGTAGATGCTGTAGTGTCTCACAGGTATTTAATCAATTAGCTCAAATCATGGGTGAAATATATATATATAATAAATCATAAAGCCTTATGATTAATTATGATATATGTCGACCCAAGATGGAATTATGCACATACATTGTGAATTAATTACAACGGATTATAGTCAATTACATATATGATTAGTTCTAGTTTAATAGTTGTTTTAGAAAAACTATCCTAGTTTGTCCAGCAAACCATTAGTTTTCTCATAGACTATTATAAAAAGAATGTTATTCTCTGGCCACGAGAATAACTTCCTATTATAGCATTAAAGCGTAAAGCAGTGTTGCCGGATCAAAAACGTAGAAGTGACTTGGTTTTCTGAATGAGCAGCAGAACAAACGAGCATGAATATAATGTATTTAATATATGAAACTACTAATACAGAGGTTATACATCTAAATATGCACAGAGGATATACATACAAAAGCAAAAGTAAAGACAGGAAAATAGAGAAGACAAGTAGCAAAACTTACAGACAGTCGTTGAGACCCAGCAAAGAATCAGTATAATTTTGTTAGGTCGTATAACTTATCACATCTAAGATAGAGTGAAGTGGTACTTGCATGAGTTTGCGTGCTGAGTTTCAAAAAGAGACAGGTGATTCAGTGCAGCTGCAGTTCGTTGGCTTCTTCCGTTTCCGCGGGAAGATCTGAACTGAGGACTTGAAAGTTTGTTTCGCTGGAGATGGTCGTCCCGAAAGAGAGGAGCGCGTGATAAAAGCGTGGTCACCGAGACGTCCGGGATAGACGTGCACAAGAGGGCTAAGGACAATTGAGAGACAATCGAGAGACAAAGCAAAAATGCTTGTGCTTGTCTTTTATGGACAAACAAGCCAACACGCCTCCTTGGTTGAAACAGCCAATGGTAAGGGTGCCATTTTGGCGGGCAAACTTTCTCTTGTCTTGCGGCTCGATTTGCATAATTTATGAAGTGTTAGATCAAAGTACATTTTTCTTCGAAGTACCATTAAAAATAGAACAATGCATTTTACAGTAATGTGACATACATTGTCGAATAAGGCATAAAGAGAGCTTTACAAAGAAACCAAACTTGTCAGGTGGCAAAAACATAAAAGGGGAGATACAGTTTATACTCGAATTTTATCATTTAGAATAAAACTAACACCACTACAGTCATAGATAAGCTTATACACTAGGGATACATACATGCACTTGAAATACAACGACGGGTATACTTTGGCACAGTCATATTTTGTACATACAATCTCCATGCTTGTTTTTGTGTGTCTGTGTGTGTGTGATGTGTATTGGGGTTTTATTGTTGTCTGGAATGCAGCCACATGGCTTGCGGTAATTCAATCCGAGTTGACCATGGTCGTTTGAAGTCACAAGGGAGATGTTCAGGAATCTATCGAAATAGCCATAAAATTTGTCCAGTGAGCTGTTAGTGTCCGCCAGGCCGGAGCCAATGTGAGATTTACAAACAAAAGTTCAAGGAGTTAAAACTTAAACACAGTTTATAGTTGGCCTGCTAATTTTTGATCCTGTGCAGACCTTACAATACAGATAGGGCACATACAGGCAGGCAGTAGAGAGATAGCAGCCCATGCAGCAGTGACAGATGGAAAGAGCAGAATTAAATGGTGGTGAGAGAAGAGAGCAGTTAAAGAGGGAAGCAGATGAAGACACGACAGGTCGACTCATGGCCAGCAAAACAGCAACAGAGGAAGGAGTGATAAAAACAATGCCGCATGAGAGAAGAATGCTAACCATCATATTTAAATGACTAAACTCAAACTAAGCACTAAAATTTCCCTCAAATTTCACTCACAAACAGTGTCTTGCATGTTTCAAGCAATATGCTTCCCCATCACATAATTCAACAGCATAATGTAAACACTAAGCTTATGTAAATATTTAATATGTAATATTTTATGCATGGAGATTTAGTGACAGACATCCTACTCTCTGAGTTGAAGTGTAAGACTGTAAGATCAGGATGGTGGTGGGTATCAGAGCCCAGAAGTATCACCGCAACACTGATCCCCCCCCTCCTGTGAGATACACAAGTGACACAAAGATGATACGCTGTCAGGAAGAGAGAAAGGAAGACCGAGAAACACAGAAAGACACGTTAAATGGCACTCAGTGGAGAGCTGCGACTTCTTTATGAGCTCAGTACAATGCTGAGGTTGAAAAATTAGAATATTTTTTATCCCTCTTACAGTATGTGACAGAATACAGATTAATCCCCCTTCCTCCTAAGTGATCTTTTAGAAATAACATACATGATGACATTATGCTAAACAAGTTTTGACCTCTGCAGTACCTTCATGAACCTCCAGTGGTCCAAACACCCCTGCTTTAAAACCTGGGCTTGAAGATTAAAATAACTAACCAGTTGAGTATGGTTAAATAAGTGATTGTACTATTGTAAAATGTGCATATTGCATTATGAATTGCGTACATGCATAATAAATGGAAAACCCACAAGTAAATTAAGAAATCATGTAACTGATGATCCAGATTCGACTGATGGTGCCCTCAACAGTGGGAATTCAGACAAAATGTCACAAAGTACTGTTTTACATAGTCATGTATTTATATGTCAGGGAAGGCTCGGGGATAATTGGACTCCCTGGGCCGAGCTATGAGCTCTGTTTGTCCAAAAGCTCTCCGTGTGCTGACATCTTCCAATTTCACAGCTGGTACTTTTGGTGAATATTATGTGCTGTCGTTTGAATGTGTGTGTGGAGAGATGAAAGGAGGGCTGCACTCTGAAGGTTGTGTGTGATGATGTGTGTGTGTGTATCTAGGAATAGGTGTGTAAAAAAAATAAACAAGCTTGTCTGTGTGAGTTTGGGTATTTTTTGTGAGAATGCATCAGGCTGGAGGGGCAACTGGAAAGAGAAAATTACCTTTGAAGTCTACTGTGGATTTTCACAGTGTGGGCAATGCATGTGAAATAAAATCCTTTTCTTTTAACATACTTTACTTTTAAAGCCCCAAGCGACCATGCAGTATTAATATTTTTTTTCTATCTTGTTTTCTCAACCTTTTGGCCATATTTTTCAACGCAGTAAGCTATTTTCTGTAAATGTGTGAGACTTTTGATTCATTAGTCGCTAAACAACTGGAAGAATAACAAAGTGCAGTAAACTGTAAAACTATTTGCACTACAAACCAGTGTGTTTATGATTATGATAATAATAATAAAAAAAAATATATATGATAACAAATATCCTTTCACAAATATCAAGCAACATAACAGAGTTTTTGTACATCTAAGATTACTGGAGGTGAATAACAATGGAATCCTTGCATATTCAAGTTACTAATGGTAGTGCCTGCTCTTTTGTTAAAAATAAGGTTGATAAACTGTTTTCTCTTGGTCTGGAGGAAGCAAAAGTAATTTCTAGCTTAATACATATGGCCTCAGCATGGATGAATGCATTCAGTTTTATGTTGATCACAGACTCACTCAAGCTGAAATAGCTCTATGATAGACCACTTCCAAATCAGTGTCGACATTTGAAGAGGAGGCTACAACTTAATTGTTACAGGCAAACAGTATAGTGATATTTCATTATCATATTGTAGTGATATAGTATATTTCAGGCTGGGGTAGCCAACTTAGGGAACCAGGCCATCTGCATGGTTGAAGAAAAATATTTGACATATGCTGATTAAATGGTTTGTAGCTGACCATAGAAGTTGTGAGAGATTTTTTTTCCCCCTCACACAAGATCACAAGAAAAGAACTTTGTTTATGTTGAGATCAGAATAAAATATATGGAAGCCCATATCTGCTTTAGAGGAGAAAAAAGTAATTGGTAAACTTAAAAATAAAAAAATGTTAAAAAATTTAAAATAGAAATACAATCACACTGTGAAACAAAGATAAATGCAAGATACATGCGCTATTTTGAGATATAAGCCAGTTATTTTGTATGAATTATTATTTTTTTTTACTCTTAAGTGGAAATGGGCTTTCATAAAAAATAAGTCATGATGACAAGAAAACAAGAAAACAATGTGTGGATACAGTAGTAATGTTAAATGACATACAGTTGCCTTTCGAATGGGAACACACACTGCATTCAAAGACACTTTGATGAATGCCTCCGGCATTATGATGTCTGAAGTACGTATATCTCATCTGTAAGGGTGGTTCACCTACAGTGGTTCAGGCTGCAGGGTTGCCGAATGAGTAAAGAAAATCAGCAAGATGGTAGAAAACAATAAATGTTGGTTTAAAACCCCCCTTTTTATGAAGAGTATCAGCAAAATATTCAGTGTAACCAAATACAGAGATTCAATTGAATTAATGTCCAAAAACACTGTTGCAAGTCAAATAAACAAAATACAAATAAACTAAAAATCAAATAAGTTTTGGAAATTTTTCAAAAGCATTAACTATAATACAAATTTTTGTACTTAGGTAAGAATGAGAAATACAGTCAAACCAAAAATTATTCAGACACTAGGTATAATTTTTAATTTTTTTATAGTGGGTGCAGCAAAATATAGTAAACTGACAACCCAAAAATTCTTCATACAGTGGACTACCAGTAAAATTTATAAAAATCTTATTTGGTTGTAATAATGTTCATTGTGGAGAATGTGGAACCAAACATGGTCAGGATGTGGCAGGGCAACAATTACCAACCTGCTCTTTCAAAGCCACATTTTCTTGGAGTTCAATCAACTCCATTTGTAGTGATGCAACATTTGCCCATCTGAAGAAAACTCATTTATGACCAAGAATGTGTTCTGTATGGTCAGCAGCAGTTGTCCTCCAAGAACAAAATCATCAGTGTCATAAAAAAAAAAAAAAAAATTCTTTTTCTCCCTGGGTTTGCTCCAAAAGTTTGGGGAAGTGGACAAGTTTCATCATTGTTGTCATGACCTCAGCAGACTCTGGGCCCAGACTGGCATATAATGCAGTGGTAAGATATCAGGTCAGTGTGGTCCTCTTTCAAACGTGCAACCAGCCCCCTCCCTCTTCCCATCATGGATGGAGCTCCATCTGTGGTGATAGAGACTACAGACTTAATGTCCCTCTTTTTGTCAGCATCCATTTGATGGCCTCATAGATGTCCACTTATGTCTGTGTGCTTCAAGAGTTGTTAAACCCAACAGGTCTTCACAGAATTCCTTCGTTTCATCATAGAATCTCACAAATAACAGAAGTTTGGCATTATCAGTGGTATCTGTTGATTCATTCACAGCTAAAGAAATGCATGGTGCATTCTGAATGGCCTTATCAAGTTGTGAAATCCAATTTCAGCTAATATTTTAGTTCTTCTAACTGCTGTGGTGTCTGACAATGGGACCTGTTTTATCGGTTCCTTAAGCTCATCTTTTTGTTTACCATCAAGCAGGGTCTTAGCAACTTAATTCATACACTGCTCAAATAAATTAAAGGAACACTTTGAAAACACATCAGATCTCAATGGGGGAAAATATCATGTATCATCATATTTATCTATACTGATATGGACTGGGTAATGTGTTAGGAACGAAAGGATGCCACATTGTTTGATGGAAATGAAAATTATCAACCGACAGAGGACTGAATTCAAAGACACCCTGAAAACCAAAGTGAAAAAACGATGCAACAGGCTAGTCCATTTTGCTGAAATTTCATTGCAGCAACTCAAAATGGTACTCAGTAGTTTGTATGGCCCCCACGTGCTTGTATGCATACCTGACAACGTCGGGGCATGCTCCCAATGAGGCGAAGGATGGTGTCCTGCGGTATTTCCTCCCAGATCTGGACCAGGGCATCATTGAGCTCCTGGACAGTCTGAGGTGCAACCTGGCGGTGTCGGATGGACAGAAACATAATGTCCCAGAGGTGTTCTATTGGATTTTGGTCAGGCGAGCGTGGGGGCCATTTAATGGTATCAATTCCTCAATCCTCCAGGAATGGCCTGCATACTCTCGCCACATGAGGCCGGGCTTTGTTGTGCACCAGGAGGAACCCAGGACCCACTGCACAAGCGTAGTGTCTGACAGTGGGTCCAAGGATTTCATCCCGATACCTAATGGCAGTCAGGGTGCCATTGTCTAGCCTGTAGAGATCTGTGCGTCTCTCCATGGATATGCCTCCACAGACCATCACTGACCCACCACCAAACCGGTCATGCTGAACGATGTTACAAGCAGCATAACGTTCTCCACGGCTTCTCCAGACCCTTTCATGTCTGTCACATGTGCTCAGGGTGAACCTGCTCTCATCTGTGAAAAGCGGACCTGCCAATTCTGGTGTTCAATAGCAAATGCCAATCAAGCTCCATGGTGCCAGGCAGTGAGCACTGAGAGGCCCACTAGAGGATGTCGAGCCCTCAGGACACCCTCATGAAGTCTGTTTCTGATAGTTTGGTTAGAGACATTAACACCAGTGGCCTGCTGGAAGTCATTTTGTAGGACTCTGGGAGTCCTCATGTCAAGTCAAGTCACCTTTATTTATATAGCACTTTTTACAATGCGCAAGTGCAGCCTCTCGCTCTGAAATTTGTCTCTGATTAAAAAGTGTTCCTTTAATTCTTTTGAGCAGTGTACATTCTTTTACCATCTCTGCATCTGTAAATTTTTTTTTTTGTGTTTTCCCAAAATCCAAGCTATTCTCAGTGAGCACTCCAATGCATGTTCATGGACTGTCAGGGAATGGACAAGAACTTTGGTGGACTTCTCATATTCGGTTTTGAGCTGATTTATTTTTTCTCATTCTCAGCTCAGTGTTTTGAGGATAAGTTTTTGCTCGAAATGACTGTGTTTTGTGTCTTAGTGGTGCTTCACATTGGCACTGTTAACGTATCTGGAGCATATAAGTCACATTGTTTTTGAACTTGTCACGGGGAGAATGAATGCGTACTTTTCTGTCCACTCCTCTTTGAAAAGGCCATTTTTGCTATCAACTTTTATTTTCTTTGATCAAGCCATACTTACATTAGCAAAGTCAAATGTCTGATATCGATGGCCATTCTGTATCTGTGTGTCTGTCCGAGTGCTTGCTCACAGTTACGCTTACTCACAGTTACAGCATCATCTTTCAAATGCGAAGATATTTGCATATAATGATTCAATTGGATAAGACGCGGGTCTTATTGAGAACAATTTGCATAAACGCATGCAGTTGGATAGGATGCAGAACTCCTCACGATATACATTTGCATAAACTCACACAATTGGATCAGACACATTTCTGAGCGAGAGGCTGCGCTTGCGCGCAATCATGTTTGAAAGCCGTATAAAACTTCAATATTGTTTAATCCTCTTTGGTCTGTATTGGCGCTGGTCTGGACATGGACCATGGTCCGCCATTTGAATATAACTAATTTAGGGCATATAGACGCTGAAGATTTTTTTGGGGGGGTTTCTTGTGAATGTTGCTGAGTTAGATTAGGAGGTTTTTTTTTGCTTAAGACTGGTTATTTTTTATTTTTTTTATTTCTTTGATTTGGCATGGTCCATGTTCTTTTCTTTTTCTCCCCTCTCAATCTCCTCAAACAAAAGTCGTCTCTTTGGTGTACATTCTTCACTTCTGGTAAAGAAACAACTAAGGCTAAGTCAGAGCCAAAGTCTAGTTTAAAAGGACTAGCGAGTACGCTCGATAATCACAACTTTTTAAAATTGCCTAAAACTCGTAATAAGATTATTGTGGCACAAAAGAAGGATCAGGCCTTAAGTAAATGACTGTTACCAACTTCCTAGAATGGAAGATTGCATTGACAATTTAGGATCAGCCAAATTTGTCAGCAAGTTGGATTTACTAAAAGGGATTTACAAGGGGTTCCGCTAACTCCTTGCGCCACTGACATTTCTGCTTTCGTAACTCGATTATTATATGCAATATAAGGCGATGCATTACAGAATTTCCCCATGCCTACTTCACGAATTACAACATTTTTTGGGTATGGCAGGCTACTATCTTAGCTTCCATAAAAACTTTTCTATGGTGGCCACTCCCTTAACAAATCTGCTTAGCCATGCTGATTCTTTCATCTGGTCTGACAATTGTCAAAGTGCATTTGAAGTGGTGAAAACTTTGTTGTAGAGCACCCCTGTTTTGGATACTCCAAATTTTGTACATCCTTTTAAATTGGAAGTGGATGCAAGTGCTGTGGGAGCTGGGGCAGTGATTTTAAAAGAAGATGATGGAGGAGTAGATCATCCAATTTGTTAATTTTCTAAAAAGTTCAATAAAAACCAAATAAATTACTCTGTTATTGAGAAAGAGACCTTGGCTCTTTTATCAGCTTGGCAATTCTTTAAAGTATCTTGGCTCTTCAAATATACCTATAGTCATTTATACAGACCATAACTCTCTTGTTTTTCTTGCAAGGATGTACAATTCGAATCAAAGTATTATGCATTGGTCGCTGGTGGTTCAGGGACATAATCTTGTTATTCTGACACAAGAAAGGGTCAGATAATGTGTTAGCTGACACTATCTGGAGTGTAGCTTTGTCTGCTTATAATAAGCATGGTATGTTTATTCTTATGGGGAGAAGTGTTACGTCCCATGTGATAAGTGTGACTTGTATTTTGTAGTGGTGTTTTTTCTTTCACTTTCAGCGGGTTGACGCAGGTATTTAATTGGCTTGTTAATCTGTCAGTCTTGGAGACGATGTCGCGTGTCTGCACCAATGAGGGCAGGCTATGCGAGTATAAAAGAGCGTGCCTGCATAGGAAGCAGGAGATTTTCTTTGTTTGATTCATGCTTGTGCACCTGTTGTTAATGATTGCCCTGTATCATATTGAACATTGATATTGTTTATGGTAAAGTCTGTGTTCCTTGAAACCTTAGTGTATGATGGCTCATTCGTTCCTTTTTCTTTATGTTAATTCACTGTGTTTTTTTGTTTTGTTTTTGCTATTTGGTTGTAAAACCAATGTTATTAAACAGGGAAAAGAAAAAGGACAGGTAAGATATTATGTGATAGGCTACATGTGCCACACTGAGGTTTCACAGGTAACACTAGGTGCCACCGGTTGTATTTTTGGATTGTAGTGAGAGTATTTTATTTAAGGCATATAAATGCTGAAGTTTTGTGAATGCCGTAGTCTCACTAACTAATTCAGAAACTGCTACTGTAATTCTTCACATTTTTAGATGAGCCAAAGAAAAAAATTTAAATGCAGAGCGTGCTCCTGTTGGTGAGCAGAGCTTTCTGTGTTGCCACTGCTCATCTTCTTTTGCTACATCAGGGAGTCTTTGAAGACATGAAAAGGAGTTTCATGCAACGTCAGATCCTATGTACTGTGTTGATGTACAGCAAGGTATCTTTATCACAGCAAAAAATAGTAATGGCCAAAGAGTCCCAATACATGTACAGAAAAGCACCACCTCTCAAGTAATTGCCTGCAAAGTAGCAGAGTGCTGAGAGTTCATGGCTCTGGTCAAACTTAGTGGAAGGCCTGGAGCAGAGTATGAGCATTTAATCAGCATTTCTTCTGCTGCACCATACATTCCTCCTGACCCTCTGAAAGAAGAATCCTTAATGACGATGAAGGAAAAAGGATTGATTTCATCCACCAGAATGACAGAGTGCGCAGAACATGACAATTCAGCATCAGTAGAGGGAATATGCCCTATGTTTCCAATTTTCTATGAGGAACATATTCAGCCAGATTTGTTTACTTTTCCATTTATTCAGGTAGGAAGGAAAGATGGTGCCTCTTTGGGTGGACAAGAGTGTCGTTTGACAAATTGTTGCACTGGTATTGTCTTTGTAAAAGCACAAAGAAGCAGTATAGAATTACAGTAGCAGTTTCTGAATTAGTTAGTGAGACTACGGCATTCACAAAACTTCAGCAAACTAAGAAAGAGAAGATTTGTAATTGAGTGTTCCAGAACAGACAGTGACTTGTCAGGGGACCCTCTGAAAAAGAAGAGATTGAACTTGGTGTTGTAGGGGAAGGACTGAAGAAGAACCAATTGGTTGCAATAACTTCAAAATAAAAGAATTCCAAAAAATTTAGGACTCAGGCAAGTCAGATCTCAAAAAGGTTTGAGCCCACAGAGGAAACTTGTCCTTATTGCTCTGGGCCAACCCCACCAGGTTTCATAGAACCAGTGGCTGTCACAAAGAATCAATTTGTGCTAAACCAAATCTAAATATTTGCAATGATACATTGTTTTCCTTAAAGATGGGGAAAAGTGATGTGCTAAAGTGTAGTCCTTCCTCCTGAGATCAATTGCTTAGCCTTCTACAAGAGAAGAAGGATTTGAGGACTGTCATTCTCTTGAGGAAGTCTTCATGGAGGTCGAGTTCTACTAGATTTGGTTTGGTTGTTCCCTGCTGGGCAACGACTTCAGGGCATTGAACCTACCCCTTAAAATGCACCAGAGGTCAGTCTTGAGATACTGATTACCTTCATAGATTATTTAGCAGCATGGAAACTTTTGCCAAATGTTTCTCAACCATGAGTTTGGTTCTTAACCACCAAGGTTCAACTGGATGCTATCTACAGTAGAGGGCTCCCAAGCAGGCTCAGGAACAGGAACGGGAAGTTCCAGTTAGCGAAGTCTCGCTTAGTGAAGGAGGCCATAGAGCATATTCCTCCTCCAGAGAGAGAGTCTGGGACGGTCGGTCGATCGGTCTAAATATATCTATATAGATCTATAATGTTTTTGGCATAACACCACAGTGGGGCGGTATATGAAGCGCTGTACTATGCACTATTTAAATTGAGCAGTGTAACTTTTTATACGTTTGGTTAGCAGACTAAGTCAGGCTGAGTCATTCCCCATAGCGTCAACGTCAGATGCAGCGTCTTGTTCCCTTCTCAGGGAAGGGAATCTGAAACGTTTTCCATCTTTCTATGGATATAGTATATCCTAAACAGGATTTTGTAACAAGTGTCTTTAACCTTTGGGGCAACAGGGTATGTCAGATTTTAGACACTTCAACATCACCAAAGCCTATAGCACTGAAAATCACCAACACTAATATGCTTAAAAACTTTGTAAATCAACTAATTACATTTATTGTCGAATCAATTTAGTGGATCCTTGCTAAGTGAAAGTATCAGTTTCTTTTAAAATAGAATCATACTGACCCCAAACATTTGAATGGTAGAAATATAATAATAGGCCTAATTATAATAAACAAAGAATAATAATTAACATTAATATTCAGGGAAAGCATTTAGACTACATTTTATTTGATGTGGGATGGCAAGGGACCTAGTTAATGGGTAGTGGGGCGCTGGCCCAAAAAATTTTGAGAACTACTGCTCTAGAACTTTGTTTGGCCATGAAACTGTTTTGAAAACAAAATTTTAGATGCCAGTGAAAATTTCAATTTTGATATCACAGCTAAAACTACTAGCTGAACATGTAAATTTAAAACATTATTAAAGACAAGTAAACAGTTAGTAATAAAATAAAAACAATTCAATTACAAGCAAAAGCACAAATAAATACTATATAACAAAAATACAAATGAAATAAACATCGCTTTTCAGGTCTGACAGTAGTTTTCAGGTACACGAATTTAATAAAGTAAGTAAATGTAAATTGACACTGCATAGTCTTCACTATATAAATTAAAAATCCTTATTAAAGGTGCCGAAGAACATGTTTTCAAAAGATGTAATAATAAAATAAAAACTTTTAATAATAAAAGTCTTAAGTGTCCCCTGAATGTGTCTGTGAAGTTTCAGCTCAAAATACCCCATAGGTTTTTTTTATTTTTATTAATTTTTTTAACTGCCTATCATTATAAATGCGCTGATTCAGGGTACGCGGCCCCTTTAAATCTCATGCTCCACGCCCCAAGAGCTCGCGCTTGCCTTAAACAGCATAAACAAAGTTCACACAGCTAATATAACCCTCAAAATGGATCTTTACAAAGTGTTCGTCATGCATGCTGCATGCATACATCAGATCATGTGAGTACAGTATTTATTTGGATGTTTACATTTGATTCTGAATGAGTTTGATAGTGCTCCGTGGCTAAAGCTAACATTACACACTATTGGAGAGATTTATAAAGAATGAAGTTGTGTTTATGCATTATACAGACTGCAAGGGTTTAAAAAAATTAAAATAATGACAGTCTTGTCTCCGTGAATACAGTAATAAACAATGGTAACTTTAACCACATTTAACAGTACATTAGCAACATGCTAACGAAACATTTAGAAAGACAATTTACAAACATCACTAAAAATATCATGATATCAATGATCATGCCAGTTATTATCTATGGCGGGCCGGAAGGTCCAAAAATATGGCTACCGACTTGTCGCGGGAATTCACTATACAATTGCCAGTAGCTACTGAGTTTGCTACTGAGTTTACCACTGATAGGCCGGCGGTGCATCTGCATACACACTCTCCTCACGCAGCGAACGACTCACTTTCCTCACACAGCTGACCACTGACTCTCCTCAGCCGGCGACTCACTTTCCTCACGCAGCCGGCGACTCACTTTCCTCACGCAGCGGACGACTCACTTTCCTCACACAGCCGGCGACTCACTTTCCTCACGCAGCGGACGACTCACTTTCCTCACGCAGCCGGCGACTCACTTTCCTCACGCAGCGGACGACTCACTTTCCTCACGCAGCGGACGACTCACTTTCCTCACGCAGCCGGCGACTCACTTTCCTCACGCAGCGGACGACTCACTTTCCTCACGCAGCGGACGACTCACTTTCCTCACGCAGCCGGCGACTCACTTTCCTCACGCAGCCGGCGAGTCACTTTCCGCAGCCGGCGAGTCACTTTCTGCAGCAGGCAACTCACTTTCCGCTTTTTTTGTCCATATTTTTTCATGTGTTCGTATTCAAACTCCAGTTCTGACCGCATCGCGTGCAAAATACAAACAACACTCATGTGCTTGCTGTGCTGTGGGAAACATGCATAGCCTACATACTCTGCATTCGGACATACATACTCGGCTCGTGTGTCGAACGCAGAGGTGAATGAGCCAATGAGCTCATACTTGGAGGCAATCAGCACTCCGGATCTTGCCGGTGTTATGAAATATTTGGTGTTTGAGATTTTCGGTGACAATGGGCGGAGCTTACATGAATATTCACGAGTTTCCTGTTTTGTGTTAAAGCGCCGCTGAAAATGTTAGTGCACGCTCTTCGGCAAGGTAATTAGCATATGGTTCAGCGTTAAATGAAGTCAAGCTTATATTCTAACTGTTATTGATGCACACGGTTTTATATATAAGCTATATTGTGTTAGCCTATGTCTTATCATGCGTTAGCTATGTTTGATATGAACACAAGCAATGATTCGCCAGAGGTGTCGTTGATTCGCCAAACGAGCCAATCGCGTTTTAACCTATTTTTGTTGTTTCTGTATAATCTTGAGTCTTTAAAGCATATAGTTTGCCGAAATGTATGGTAGCATAATAATAATTGTGAACTCCTGTGGTGAAGGCAGTAGTGAACTTTCCTAGTTTGCAGAAGCACTTCTAATCTGGGTAGACTTGAATTTCTATATGTAATATGTTTCAAAAATTGCACACATGCAAGAAAACATGTTAATGTACTTTAAAATATAGTTTATTTATTATCCAAATAGGCCACGAATTACGCATGTGATAACTAATATAATATCTATAGCCAATATTCTTTCATTCCCAAATATGACTTTTGCCAATAAATATCTTTGTACACCAGACAAAGCAGACACTATTATTTTTCACTTTGTTTTGAACATGACAGTGTATTAAAAATTTTATTAATACATGTTTGTTGTAATGTTGGCTTATTATATATTTCAGATTGAATGTGTCAGTAGCAAAGGCTGGTATCACTGGCATCACAAGAGCAGACCAAACCAAAGACCCTGTGTTAAGTGTGTCAATGTGTGTTTAAATACAAGTGTTTCTGCTAATTAAATATGTCATATTATATGTCGTGACTTCTTCTCATTTGTGAATAAAATTCCAACACAGAATCAGTTGCTCTTTTTATTCAGAATGAAACTACTCTCATTATTTACCTTCATCTTTGATATTACAAATAGGCCTATGCAAATTACTACATGGTCTATTATTTTAGCAGCTAATTTAACATAAATAAAATTGTAATTGCTATGGAAAGCTTGTAGAATATAACTAATACATTTCATTGTGAATATACTGGAGGTTTGATCATTTAGTTCCATATAGTTTCATATCAACACTGTGTTAAACTGAATCCTGATTCACAGTGCTTCATGTTTTTTCCACATTAAAATGTTTTGTCAATGAAATGCATCATTTTGTGGGAAAAAAAGATTGAGAATGTTTCCTAATAATATGAAAAAAAAATAACACTTAACTTTAGGGTTTAATGTTGTGAAAGTGCTGCAGGGAAGCTAATATCATAGCGAGCAGTGTGTGTTTTGCAGAAAAGGATAAAGAAGGTTTACATTAATTAATGCATGTCAAAAACATAAACGGAACATAAATCTAAACTCTCAATGTGTTTTAATAATAATGTCTGGTTAAAGTTATGCAGGCTATCTGAGAAAGCAATAGGGAATGACACAATCACAACTGAAACTTTTATTATGCATATACATTTATACAAGTTATCTTCTCAAACGAACTAAAATAAAATCAAAACAGTTGCAGCCTACTAAAACAAACAAACTCGATGTTGGCTCATTTCCTAACGATAGACCACCAGTGGCTGTAATCACTACTATATCTCACGACACAATGTAACCTACAATCTATTGAGCATACATAAACAGTTATTAATACAAAAGAATCATAAATTCATTCGACGCGGAAACACAATCACGTTACAAGGACAGTCCACTAAAATTTTCAGTGGCGCTTTAACACAAAACAGGAAACTCGTGAATATTCATGTAAGCTCCGCCCAGTGTCACCGAAAATCTCAGAAACTGAATATTTCATAACACCGGTGTTACAATATATTCGGTTCCTGAAATATTCTGTTCCACTGGGTGGCGCTTACGCGAATATTCATGATATCCTGCTATTGTGGGCGTGTCCTTGAGACAACGCGCAAGCGAATGGAACTGAAAATATTAGTAAACGCTCCTCAAATCGCATCGGTTTAATGGATTATTTCGAAAAGGTAATAAAATATTCAGTGTTAAGCAACAGTTCACATGTTCACATTCAGATAAACAGTTAATGTAAATGATACATCGGAGCAAACATGAGCGAATAACCTTGTTTTACATTGACGTGTTTTCTGTTTAGCTTTATTATTTGTGAGGCTTTAAAAAGTTTTTGAATAGTTTGATTAGTTTGCTTTGTTGTAATTCTGTGACTACAGGCTACTGCATAGTGTTGACAACTTGAAACAAACCTCTACAACTGTATCTGTGACCTAATAAAAAGCTATAGCCTGGTGTGAATATTCTGTCATCCTTAATTTCTTGATTTTCAGTGTTTATCACCACAGTAAGACTTAGCCTACATAGGCTACCCTTTATCAACACCAAACTACAAATATTTCCTGTTTTCTCATATTTTACTGGATATCATGACAAATTATCATTATAGTCCAACAAGTAAATGCACACTTGATGTTATTTGTCACATATTTTTGTTGCAAAGCAACATCAACATTTTTTTGAGTTTTTCACTTTCAACTGTTTTTCCAGCAAATTTCTTAACGTGTAAATATTTGTACAAACAAAAAGATTCAACAACTAAGACATAAACTGAACAAATTTCACAGGCGTTTGATCAACAGAGTATCTGAAAGTCTGATGTGGCACCAGCTCATAACCTAGGTGCATGTGAAATAATTGAAAAACCTGACAAACATTGTTAAAACCTTTTCTAAATATCTGTAAAGCTTATTTGGATTGTACAAAATTATCTTTAAAATATTATCCTGAAAATTTACTCTTTTTTTTTTCGTCTTTTCTTAGTTTTATTTAATTTTTTTAAAACAACAAATTCAGTTGTAGCCTATATAAATATTAAATTAATACATTAAATGTTATGACAAGTACAGAAGTAATTACTCTATGAATGTAATTCAAATGTCTCTGAAAAGACTCTCTTAAAAATTCAAAACAATGTGTGAAAAGAAGCAATGCTAAATGTGAGCTTCTGAGGTAAATATTAAAACAGGGCCTTGGCACTCGGGAACAGCCTTCATTATGTCCGGATCACACACTGCCAGAGCTATCCAAGACTTCAGCTCTCACATCCAATCTGAAACAGACAGTGACTTTACAAGATGATGAGTGTAATGTGGAAACATCACAAAAGCAAAACAAAACCATATTATGATATTGGTGATAATAACAAGTAGCCTATAACATCATCTTGTAAAGTAGCTGTATATTTTTTCTGTGCATTTGTGCTGTATTACCTCACAGAATAGATTATTATCAGATTTTTTTTATTTGACTGCTTTTGAAATTGTTTTAAATCAGGTAAATCAGGTTGAGTAGCCTATGTGTTATGTTTGACACATTTCAGGGTTTTGTGCTGCAATATCCTGCCTTGTCAAATAATTTTTTAAATCATAATTATTATATTTTAAACAAAAATAGCATTCTTTAAGTAGCTGCTGGCATGAAGACTGACATCAAAACAAAGCTCCAAAGATTTATATTCCAAAGGAATATTTTATTACCTTTTCGAAATAAGCCATTAAACCGATGCGATTTGAGGAGCTTGTACTAATATTTTCAGTTCCATTCGCTTGCGCGTTGTCTCAAGGACACGCCCACAATTGGAGGATATCATGAATATTCGCCTAAGCGCCGCCCAGTGGAACAGACTATTTCAGGAACCGAATATATTGTAACACCGGTAGTACACATTGACGTCAGATTTTGTGACGTTGCTCAGACTTTGCTTTTCAAACCGGAAGACATAAATCGCTCTGAAAATTGCAAAAATAAGTAATTTCAAGTTTTAAATAAAATTAATGAGTACCTTTAGTGTTTTCACTGATGTGCAGCCTATATCTGTTCACAGCTCAAAAAATGTGTTCTGGGATTTCATAACGCTTTAAACAGATTAATTAATGTTGTACTCAAATTAATTAACTCTATAACAATTCGAACTTCTGAACATACAAAATTACATATAACTCTGATTGGTTTTTATGACGACAAATAGAGAAAGATAAATGTCAATTAGTATAAAGTAATGCATAAATCAGCAAAACTCACCAGAGATCTCGTAAATGAAAAAACTTACAATCAAAAGCATTGACTGGTTCAGAGATGAGAGGAAACAACAACCTGAACAATCAATAAGAGTCTTAGTAAAAGTAAATACATACTGAAAATAAGAAACATAACGAAATGTAATAATTTATGGCACCTCATGCGAGCAAGCTGAGCTGGCTTCTTCATCTGAATTTTACATTGAATGACTCGAACATCATATTTCAGTGTTTACTGACCTCTAGAGGTTAGCCGTAGCATTGCAACAAATATACAAGCATTGCTTTGTGGTATGCAAATGAAAAGGAGTTACAAACAAACAAAAAGAAAAAAAAAAAGAAAAATGTAAATGTAAATGTACAACTCAAGGGGGTTACATCAAAAATTATAGGAACCTTAAAAATGGCATAATAGGGGCACTATAACATTAAAAACACAGACAGCAGCAGTAATATTAGGCTGCTGTAACTTTAAGAATGAATGCACAGATCTAATACAAGTGCATCTCAATAAATTAGAATGTCATGGAAAAGTTAATTTATTTCAGTAATTCAACTCAAATGATCATAGCAAACTAATTATCATAATGTACTTGTAAATATGTACATATGTAAATAACATAAACAAATGATTTCAGAAATATATCTGTGCTGCTGTTGTTCATAAATACCAGTAGTGATGGACATGAGGACATTGTCATGTGTCAAGGAAATGGAGTTATCAGTGTCCCAATATGTAGTCCTTACTGTCCTTACCAGTGCCCTAGAGTCACGAACTAGGAAGTGAGGCGGGAGCTGATTGAGATGTACCCTTCGTGAATAAAATTCTAAATTCAGTCTGTTCATCGTCATCATATAAAGCGATCGAGTCTCTTCAGATCTTCAGATCTTCAGAACTTTTTGGAGCAACAAAGTGGTAGTTGCGTGGAATGTCAATGGAGGGACGGTGTCATTTGTGTTTCAAAGATGAACGGAAGACTTGCGGATTTGGAAAGACATGAGGGTGAGTAACTGATGACATTTTTTTTTTTTTCATTTTTGAACTAACCCTTTAAGGGTTTATTTTGCTGTAATGATCTAACTGTTCTTTTTGAGGGCCTAACGTCATATCAGATTCACACTGACTGTCAAATTACTTCAAAATGAATACTGTAAATGTGCTTCCTGAGATTCGTAAGATTCTGTAATAGCGTGCTGATGTTGCTATGGCAACCCAGATAGTTGTTACCTAGTGGTTTTTGTGTGTGTGTGTGTTTCCCGAAGGCTTATAGTACAGTGTGGTGACACCCAGCTCAGGAGGTCTTCATCTGTTCTCCTCTTCTCCTCTTTCCTCTCTCTCTGCTGTCACTTTCTTTCAGCTGTTTTACAAACCTGGAGGCTCAAGTACAAGCACAGTATGTATGCATGTGTTTTTGCGTGGGTGTGTACTGGTTTGAATGTATGCACACATGTGTAAATGAATTTTTTACCCAGCCAACTACTAAACGCCTCCATAAATCCACAGAGGCTTATTTTGACACTGCAGATTGCTCGTTTGATGCATTCTTCATTCCCAAACAATGCACATGTATTTGAAAACATACAGTATCTGGAATAAATTGTTACACAGACTCCTTTTCTGGGACTAAAATGGGATGCTTAAATGGTATGACATGAAATAATTCAATTCAATCTGTTCCTGTGAGGAAATCAGGACATTGGCATAAAGTGACTGGAGGGATCTATTTAGCACTGCAGGCCTCCTGCAGTCACTTCTCCCTGTCTCTCCTTCTCTTTCTCTCTCAGGATAAATATAGACCTGTTTTAGAACCAGCAGAGACAGACCGTAAGAGAGAGAGAGAGAGAGAGAGAGAGAGAGAGAGAAAAAATGACATTATGGGGTCTATACCAGCCTCTCTGCTCCTCAGTCCTTGTGATGACAGCTTGAGATCAGTGGACCATCAGTAGAGTTCATTTTTAATGGCCTTTCCAGAGGAACTTTAAGATGTGTAGGGTTCCATAATATTAACTGTTTCTCTGCACACATATATGAACCCTCATATTGTGCTGATAATCTGATGTCAGAAATGTCACCAAAATCTGATGCCTGCTAAAAAAAACTTTTAATTTTTCACAAAAAAAATATACAAATATATACAAATTTGCAAATGAAAAAAGGCTAACATTTATGTAACATTGTAACATTTTACAGTACAATGTAGAAATTTACATTTTGACAGTACCGTATAGTGTTCACAATTTTGGGCAACAAAAATGGTTAACACATTGAAAAACACTGTTTAAGCATGTATTTTTACAGTTTTCTTGGAAGAAACAAGTATGAATTACTTTAAGTTACATTAATTAATGTAAATCATGTATATAATATAACAAGACTTTACAGCATCTATAAAGTAAAATAAAAAGCCTTTTTGCTTTCATCATTTAGAACAGTAAAATAAAAAGCCTTTTTGCTTTCATAATTTAGAAAACATTAAAAGGATACTTGCATTCATGCAAGATCGAGTCATGACATTTTGATTTAACATTAGGAGATCAAACTTTTTTTCTTAAATGACACATATGCACAGATGAATTGTTCACCATAAGATCTATAACATGCATTTAGAAGATAATTCACTCTTTCGTTTCATGCCAACTTTAACATATTTTATACTACATTTCTGGCGCAGCTGGCATTTTTGTATATTGCTCCGCCGCAGAGATCTTTTATTCCTACTGAAGATTTTACTTCTTTCTTTGTCTGTGTGAAATCAGGATGCATTATTTTTCCATGACAGAAAGGCAGCATTTTTTGTTATTTTTTTTTTTAGAAATGTTTGACCATTGTCCTGATTAGCACAAATCGTTTCCATGGATAAATCAAATATTTGAATGGGAGTGCCTGGAGCCTCATATATCGTATCTACACCATCTACTTCCCCAGTTCACAGCTAGAGGTCATTGTCTTCTAAGTAAACAATTTTTTAAGTAAGACAATAATTTCCACTATTCATAACTCAAGTAGTGGTTCAACAAGCACTTGTACAGACAAAACAAACATTAGTAGAAAATGTGTGCACACAAAGCAGTTTAATTTACATTTTAAAATCTTTCTGATTACTTATAAAGCCCTGAATGGTTTGTCTACTGATCATAATATCAAAATCGACTGCAGGAGGTAGATCTTCCTAGCGTTGTTTGGGAGGCAGACACACTCAGTTAAAATAAAAAAATAAAAAAGACCATGAGAACCAGACTCTGTCCTCTGCACAGACTCTGATGGCCAGCTTCGTCTCCATACCGGCGTGATGAATCTGATCTTCAAGCAGAAGAAACTGGATGAAATATTTTGAATGATGCCAGTCCACAATCTGTTTTCTGACTTGTGATGCAGCCTGGAATTAAACAACAACTGGCTTCCCGACTGAGCCCAATTTCTCCCAAGGTTTTTTTCTCTATTTTGTCACCTGATGGAGTTTGGGTTCCTTGCCACTGCCTGTTGCCTCTGGCTTGATTATTGGGGACACTTAAAGCTGCAGTCTGTAAGTTTTGCATGTTTGTCACCATCTCTGTTTTAAACTTGCAATTGCAGTTATTTGCGGAATTATCATCTTTACGTGGGTTGTGCATCAGCACGGCTCCTCAGCGTGGATGAATCTAATGTTTGCTGTCAGTCACCACATTGGTGTACTGTACTGTATTTTGGAATCAGATACTGTCTTGGGAGTATGACCAAAATAAGAATTTTCACCGGAAAATGTCATCTGAACAAGTAAGTCTGCGATCTGCAACTTTTGTTCTGCATTAAATCTTGCTGCCAATGGTGATTAAATCTAACAATTGCTTAGCTCGGATTACGTCAAACCGTGCAAATTATTATTATTGTTATACTTTGCTCTCAAATTGTTAACCACAAAACATAATAAACATGCTCCAGCCAATAACCGACAAGAATGATTTTAAATGCGCATTCATGACTGTTTCAGGAAGCCCGGAGGGGAGGGGGAGGAGGAAGAGGAGGAGGAGGAAGTTACTCCACCCAGGATCACTTAGTGTCACAGACACGTCAGGTTCCACCTCACTCCCTTACCCACGCACTCAATCACCAGCATACTAATCACCGCCACCTGAAGTTCATCACCACAGTCATCAGCTCCAGCATTTAAACCCCACACTCACTGTCCGGTCTCGTTTGTGATACAACCTGTTGTATACTTACCTCAAGGACTCCCAAAGCGATACTTACCTGTCTTCATCATCTCATTCGTCTCCTTCATCTCCATCGTCTCCAGATCTCCTCGTGTTCCTACCTGCCTGTGTGTGTGAGTGTTCCTGTCTGCCATCTCCAGCGTCTCCTTCCATCATCATCTGCAAAACAAAGAAAAGGACAGTATTACCTCTCATTCATCTTCAAGATCATCATACTCACCATTCACTTACCGTTTGCTCTGCTGATTGTTGAAATAAACTCCCAAACTGCTTTTATCTCTGCCTCCGGTGTCTCTGTCATAACAGAAGACCGGACCATAACAGCTACTCATCAGCATGAGCTACAATGATCCATTTCAAGAGCTCGTGGACGTATTACGCCGAGCACTCACTCCACAACCACCGTCACCGTCACCGTCACCAGCACCCACCGCCGCTGCCGCTTCCGCATCCACCGCCACTGCTGCTTCTCCTGTGTTCACCGCCAGTCCCATGGCCAAACCGGCGCCCTACTCTGGATCGGCGGAGGACTACAGCGGATTCCTTCTTCAGTGTGAGTTGGTCCTGGAGATGCAGCCGCACCTCTACCCCACCGACACGGCTAAAATTGCGTTCATAATTTCCCAACTGCAAGGTAAGGCCCTTCAATGGGCGCCATCTCCAAGAGCCCACGCCATCTTCCCACCGGCAAGCTCAATCCTCTGCCCGTTCCTGAGAGACCCTGGTCACACCTGGGAGTGGACTTCGTCACCGATCTCCCCGAGTCTGATGGTCACACATGCATTCTAGTCGTCGTAGACCGTTTCTCCAAAGCCTGCCGACTGATTCCCCTGGAAGGTTGTAACGAATGTAGCGGTTCGTACAGTTATTAATCAATTTATGGATGAAATATGAATATAATAATTCATAAGGTTATGAATAAATTATGATTCATATATCAACCCAACGGGGAATTAAACATATATTGTGAATCAATTACAACGAATTATAATCAATTACATATATGATTAGTTCTGGTTTAATAATTATCTAGAGAAACTGTTCGTTTGTCCAGCAAACTAAGTCCCTCACAGAATATTATAAACAGAGTTATTTTCTGGCCATGAAAATAACTAAAGCATAAAGCGATCGAAAAACGTTAAAGTGACTTGGGTTTTCAGCTGAAAGAACAAACAGAACAATCGAGCATGAATAACGTTTTAATATATGCAAACTACGAATACAGAGGTTATACATCTAAATATACAAGAAAATACACACCTATGTACAAGAATAGAAGTAGAGAAGGAAAGAGAGAAGGCAAGTAGCAAACTCACAACCAGTCCTAAGCCAGCACGGAAATCAGTTTCATCATCTAAGATTGAGAAACGGCAGTATACTTGCATTGGTTGCGTGTGTCGAATTTCAGGTTAGCGCTGGTGCAGTTCGTTGGCTTCCTCCGTTCAGCGGGAAGGTTTGAACTGAGGACGAGAGTGAGTTTCGCTGGAAGATGGCGATCCCGAAGCTGAGCGCGGTGGCAGCGCGTGGTCACCGGAGAGGTCCGGGAAAAACGTGCACGAGATGCTCGTGAGACAATCGGGAGAGAGCACCCAAGAGATTGTGCGTCTTTGCTTTTATGACAGATAAGCCGACACACCTCCTTGAGGTGGGGTAGCCAATAACATGGGTGCAAAGTTGGCGGGAAAGCTTTCCCTTTGTTTTTGTCTTGCAAACTCATTTGCATGATTTACAAGGTTGGATTAGTGTTCATTTTCCTTCGAAGTACTATTAAAAATAGTACAATGCATTTGTCAGCAGTGTGACATACATTATGGAATAAATCAGATGAACAGCTTTCAAAAGAATCTAGACTTGACATATAAACGAAACATGTAGAAGAAGTTATGGTTTACAGACAAAATTACATTAATAGGAATGAAACTAGAATGGCTACAGTCATTTAAACTCTAAAATCTAAACACTAGGAAGCATATATGCACTTAAAATATAGCGGGTACACTTTGGCACAGTCATATCTTGAGAATCACTGTACATACCATCTCTAGGCATGTTTGTATATGTGTGTGTGTCTGCGTGTGTGTGTGGGGTGTGTGTGTGGAATTTGTCTGGTCAGTCTCTGGCGCTGAGTTTCTTGCCCACAACCGGGGGTTGATCCTTTGATGTTCCAAAAGCTAGGAAATTGGGTCCACTGTCTTACCTCGCCCAGGCCACAAAGATGTCAAATGGGCTCATCTTTGCAGACTGGTCGGAGCCGACTTAGTGATTAACGAACACAGTTCATCAGGTTAAAAGCATTCTGAAAACTCCCAAGTTTATTGATTATCCTGATACGTGTGCATACGCTACAGATTCCCCCTTTCGGCCAACGAAGTTCCTGTGCGGACTTCGTTGGACGGTAACCAAGTTCAATGGCACATGGATCCGGATGGTCACGCAGCAGGTGGTTCCTACTGGTCCTTGAGGGAGAGCCGATAAGCACTTGTTCATGGACTCTTGCATCCCTTTGATCCCTTGGGATAGGATGAAGGCCAGGCCCAGGGCGAGTGTGTACTTGATTGCCATGGAGAAGCGACGGACTGTGTTGGCAGCAGTCCAAGCTTGGGCTTTAGGTGAGCTGGTCAGGACAGGCAGTGCTTGGAGGGCTGCATCGATGGGAGTACTGTCACTTAGCTGGGACCTCCCTTTGTCAATCCTCAGTTCCAGTCCTGGATCTAAGGTGTGATGGTGATTCCTGGAGGAGGATGGGATTTCCAGTTCTGACTGGTCCTCTTTGCTTGAGAGACAGTACACTGCCAGATGGCTGCGATGAAGGATGGAACCCAGGGGTACCTGGATCCACTTACTTGGATTGGGCAGGTTGACACGAGTGGCGGTGCTGTGCCGATTGTAGGTTAGGGTGGCAGCATGAGTGGGGGTGTGGATGAGCAGTTGATCACCCACAATCTCGGCTTGTGCTCTGCTGACTGGGGTGCGAGGCTTGGCCTCGGCAGGGCAGCGTGTGTTGCTGGTCATAAGCTGCAACCGGCCCATTCCTTCAGTGTGGTTTCTGAGGAAGAGCTGGTTTGGGCAGAAGTACTGCAAGTCTTTGGTGAAACCACACCTGCGAAAGTGGGGAGCCAGGCACAGCCGTGGGTTGCTGTTGTGGTGGGCTACCACATCTGAGGTGTGTTTCTTGGCATGGGTGTTACATTGCCACCACCTGATATTGACCTTGTCTTTGGGTCTGGAGAGGTTATCTCGTTCACCGCTGGGTAGATTGAGAAGGACAGCCAACTCATTCTGCTCAGGGTCGACGTGCAGTAGGATGGCAGCACCCAGGGAGTCAGTGAGGTGGGCTGGAACAGTCTTGGTGGGTCTGCCAGTAGCAAAGTCCAGCACACTTTGTGTAGGATACTGAGGGATCCTATTCATAGCCACTCTGTCCATAGAGAAGCTAATTTCTCGCAGCAGGTCTGTCAACAGAGCTATAACCAGCTGATTTTGGGCAAAGTCATTCTGGAGGACTGTAAACAGTTGCTTCCTTGAGTTCGCCGTTTGGATCAGCAGGAAACTGTGATTACAGAGAACCATCACAATACCTTTCCGGGATTTGCAGGTGATTTGCAGGGTTTGGCTCTGTGTTGCGAGTGGTTCTCTCAGCTGTAGGCAGAGCTTGTTGCGATGCTGATGAGTGGGGTAGGCTGGGATGACACCCGAGCCTCCTGGTTGGTACAGGTGCAGTGGCAGTGGCACCTGCCGTGCCATCAGTAGTTCTGTGGGGAACACCTGAGTTGACTCCTGTATGGTGTCTGTGATGGCCATGAGCATCAGAGGAGGTTTTACAGTCCAGTCTTTCTGGTCGACTGACCGTGGAAACGTGACTCCTCTGCGTTGCAGTGGAGCTCTGTGCTTTGGGTTTACAGTTTGGACTTGACAGCAAACCTGACATTCTCTGACATACTCTGCCACATCTTCCTGCATGCTGGGCCAGTACGCCACTTGTTTCAAAGTCTCATAAATAGTTCTGGTGCCCTGGTGTTTGGCACATGGTGTGTCGTGGGTGTATATCAGTTCACCCCCTTTTGGCCCTGTGGCAGTACAAGCTTTGGCGCTGTGAGGGCTTCAGGGACGTATTTTAGAAAGTTCACTCCCACACGCAGCATGTGGTTGGTCTCATGTAGTTGTTTGTGGCCAGGGGCCGTCGTGGGACCAGATGCCGTGAACGGGAGGTTGGAGGGGTATGAGTGGTGGTACAAAGCATTTCGCATGGAAGTGTTGGCAAGTTTGGTTGTCAGTGGCAGTGGCAGTAAGGTGGGAAATGTTGCAGGAACAGTCCGCTGGCTGCAGGTTGTTGTTGCCACACTAAGGGTGGGTGAATGGGGTGGGTGTGACCATAGCTTGTTATGCAGTGTGCCAGTCTTGGCAAGGGCATTAGTTTGGTCGTTCCCACCTTTGTCACACCCTGGTTGCTTCAAGCATCTTTTCACCTTTTCCCAGTAAACGATCATGTCGTGTGCTTGGGTGAGGTGATCACGTGTCTGGAACATGTGTTGATGTTTCACCTGCTTGTTGCATTCAGTCTTGAAACCAGTTTGTTTCCAGCCCAGAAGATGGCATGTGAAACAAGGTCTGGCAAAGTGTGAGTCTGTGCACATGAGTTCCCTGATGTTATGAGCTGAGGAGATGTGAAGGGTTTTGAGGGTAGCTGCTGCTTCACCATACTGACATGACTGGGGACCCCACCTGCTGTTCTGTGGTTGGCAGGGTTGGTTTCTTAACCATCGTACCCCTGCATTTGCCTGTGGGATGCCCTTATGGGTGTAGAAACGTCCATT
>NC_063053.1:29925996-29964044 GCF_018812025.1 Megalobrama amblycephala | reverse complement strand
CGGTGGCGTGAGAAGAGCTGAAGGGTGAAGTCGCAGGTGAAGGTGATGACGGTCAATGGATGAAACCAGGAACAGACCGGAACCCTGACACGAAGACGACAACACGAATACAATCCAGCACACGAACACGGAAGACGGTAAACCAACTAGGCAGTGGAGACATGAATGAGGATCTGACAACAGACAGAGAGATGAGTGAGTATATGTAGCTGAGTGGAGATGAGGATCAGCTGGAGCGAGACAATCAACACACAGGTGACAACAATCAACCAAACGAGCACATGGAGACTACGTGAGTACAACAACAAACACAAAACATGACACGGAGGAAACAATGGATTTCCTACCGTGACAGTACCCCCTCCCCTAGGACGTCACCTGACGTTCCCAGCCTGCTTTACCTGTAGATTGTAATCATCAATAAGGCGGTGATCCAGTATGTCCCGAGCAGGAACCCACCTTCTCTCCTCCGGACCGTAACCTTCCCAATCCACCAAGTACTGAAATCCGCGTCCCCTCCGTCTAGAGTCCAGAATACGATTGACCAAATATGTGGTCTCCCCATTAACGATACGAGGCGGGGGGGAACCGGGGCAGGCGGGTTAAGACGGGAAAAAATCACCGGTTTAATTTTGGACACATGGAACACGGGATGAACCCTCCTGTACGCCGGAGGAAGGCTAAGACGCACTGTTACCGGATTAATGATTTTGGTAACAGAAAACGGGCCAATAAATTTGGGAGCAAGCTTATTCGAAACGGAACGCATCTGAATATTCTGGGTAGAAAGCCACACTCTTTGACCGACGACGTAACGGGGAGGCTTCGACCGGTGGCGATCGGCCTTAGCCTTGGTGCGCGACCTAGCCTGGAGCAGAGCTCTGCGAGCTCTGGTCCAGGTGCGGTGACACCTCTGGACTAGTGCGTGTGCGGAGGGGACCGAAACCTCGGATTCCGTACTGACAAAATTAGGTGGTTGGTACCCTAAACTACACTTAAATGGAGACATGCCCGTAGATGACACTGGTAAAGAATTGTGTGCGTACTCCACAATTGAGAGTTGCTGACACCAGGACGAAGGATTATTGGAAGCCAAACATCGCAAAACCCTTTCGACATCCTGATTGGCTCGCTCGGTTTGACCATTGCTCTGGGGATGGAACCCGGAAGAAAGACTAACAGTCGCTCCTAACAATTTACAAAATTCTCGCCAAAATTTGGACACAAATTGGGGACCCCTGTCAGAAACCACGTCTGTCGGAAGGCCATGTATACGGAAGACGTGGTCAATGACAGCTACCGCTGTTTCCTTGGCTGATGGTAATTTGGGCAAGGGAATAAAATGAGTCGCCTTCGAGAACCGGTCCACTACGGTTAAAATCACCGTATTGCCCTTAGAGGGCGGGAGGGCGGTAATGAAATCTAGCGAAATGTGGGACCAGGGTCTCGAAGGGACAGACAGCGGTAAGAGTAACCCATCTGGAGGTCGATTGGAAGTCTTACCAATAGCGCAAACTGAACAAGCCAAGACGAAGTCGTGGACGTCACGAGCCATACCAGGCCACCAAAATCGTTGCTTGACTAGAAACCTAGTTCTACTAACCCCTGGGTGACAAGCAACACTGGAACAATGACCCCACTGGAGAACGTCTGACCGTAACCCCTCCGGCACAAACAATCGGTTCGGTGGGCAACGAGCCGGGGGCGTTACCCCTTCTAAGGCGGTCAACACCTTCGATTCGACCTCCCATCTGAGCGCGGAGATAATGATGGTCCCCGGTAAAATGGGCTCGGGAGTAGCAGTACGATCGGAACGCTCAAAAAGACGGGATAAAGCATCGGGTTTGATGTTTTTGGAACCCGGCCGGTAAGAAAGTGTAAAATCGAAACGACCGAAAAACAATGCCCACCGAGCCTGCCTGGAGTTAAGTCTTTTGGCGGTTCTAATGTATTCGAGATTCTTATGGTCCGTCCATACAATGAAAGGTACACCCGACCCTTCAAGCCAGTGACGCCATTCTTCCAGTGCAAGTTTGACTGCCAACAACTCTCGATTGCCAATGTCATAATTAACCTCTGCAGGAGATAAACGGTGAGAATAATACGCGCAAGGATGCACCTTTCCGTCTGAGGATGCGCGTTGGGACAACACTGCTCCTACCCCCACCTCTGATGCGTCGACCTCCACTATGAATTGACGTGAGCGATCAGGGGTGACGAGAATGGGAGCTGAAACAAAGCAGCTTTTCAGTTTGGCAAACGCAGCCTCGGCTGCGTTTGACCACCTGAACGTCAAACTAGGGGAGGTCAAGGCGGTCAGAGGAGCGGCTAGTTGGCTGAAATTGCGAATGAAACGCCGGTAAAAATTGGCGAACCCCAGAAATCTCTGCAGGGCCTTGCGAGACTCTGGGGATGGCCAATTTACCACAGCCTTAACCTTCTCAGGATCCATGCGAACACCCTCAGTCGAAATGATGTGTCCTAGAAAAGAAACAGACTGTGCATGAAAAACGCATTTCTCCGCCTTGACAAACAATCCATTCTCTAGCAACCGCAGAAGCACTCGTCGTACGTGTTGCACGTGTTCCTGGAGAGACGAAGAAAAAATCAATATGTCATCCAGGTAAACATATATGAACCGATCGACCATGTCTCGCAACACGTCATTGACGAGTGCTTGGAAGACTGCCGGCGAGTTCGTTAGCCCAAAAGGCATCACGCAGTACTCAAAATGGCCTCTAGGGGTGTTAAAGGCAGTCTTCCACTCATCCCCCTCCCTGATACGGACCAAATGATAAGCATTACGTAAGTCCAATTTAGTGAAAACGGACGCTCCCTGCAACCTCTCAAAAGCTGAAGACATAAGCGGCAAAGGATAGGTATTCCTTACCGTTATGTTGTTCAGCCCTCGGTAGTCAATGCAAGGTCGCAAGGATCCGTCCTTCTTTCCCACAAAAAAGAACCCCGCCCCCGCTGGAGAAGAAGAAGGGCGGATGAACCCCGTTGCTAGAGAACTGGATATATATTTCTCCATGGCCGCCGTCTCTGGAATAGACAAAGAATATAACTTGCCCTTAGGCGGAGAAGTACCTGGCAATAACTCTATCGCACAGTCATAGGGACGATGAGGAGGAAGAGAATCAGCCCGAGACTTACTGAACACCTCCTTCAGGTCGTGGTACTCCGCGGGCACGTTAGCCAAATCCACTGCTTCCCCCTGAAACACAGACTCAGAAACATTAACACCAGCAGACAAAAGACAAGACAAATGACACTCCTCGCTCCAGCTAACCACCGATCCGAGGCGCCAATCGATCCTGGGGTTGTGTTTCTGGAGCCAGGTGTGACCAAGAACAATGGGGGATTGAGGTGAGTCCGTGATGTAAAATGAAATCTCCTCCGTATGGTTGCCAGATGTGATGAGAGAAACCGGTACAGTGGTCTGTGTGATGACTGGCAGTCTGTGTCCGTTGAGTGCAAAAGGTGCAATGGGGTGTTTGAGGGAGGTGAGAGGAATGTTGAGTTTAGTAGCCAACTTACAATCCATAAAACTACCCTCTGCCCCAGAATCCAACAAAGCGTGATGATCGAGTGCGTGGGTGGACCACCGTAGACTCACCGGAAGGAGTGTCGATGTAGATGAGGTCTTCCTGGCAGAGATCCCACCCGATAGTAGCCTCCGTTTTACTATCGGGCTTGGTCTTTTACCGGACAGCGCTGAATGTGATGTTCTTGGCTGCCGCAGTATAAACATAGTCCCAGGGATCTCCGCCTGATCCTCTCCTCCCGGGAGAGCCGAGCTCGCCCCACCTGCATGGGTTCAAGATCTCCCGGTGGGCTGACCGCAACCTCTGAGCGCTGACGCTGAGCCTCCGGCCTGGTCGCGAGAACTGCTCTCCCCCTCCGTCTGGCGGCTTGGTCGAGTCGGTTGTCTACTCTGATGGTGAGGTCGATCAGGCCATTAAGAGAAGTGGGGAGCTCGACGGCGCGGATCTCCTGTTGGATGCGGTCAGCCAACCCATGCAGGAAGTGATCCCACTGCGCCTCTTCGTTCCACTTACACTCCGCCGCCAGGGTGCGGAACTCAATAGAATAGTCGGCTACGGACCTGTCCTCCTGACGTAGGTCCGTGAGAAGTCTAGCCGCCTCCCTCCCGGCGACGGAGCGGTCGAAGACCCGTTTCATCTCCTCCGAAAGGGCGTGGAACGAGGCACAGCAGCTGTCTTGGTTCTCCCACACCGCCGTCCCCCAGAGGGCAGCCCTCCCCGTCAGTAGTGACAAGACGAATGCCACCTTCATTTCCTCGGTGTGAAACGTGCGGGGCTGCAGGGCGAAGTGCAGAGAACAATGAGACAGAAATGATCGACAAAACTTTGGCTCACCCGCATATTTCTCAGGGATGGGGAGGCGTGGTTCGGACTGGGAAATCCCTCCGGAGATGATCGGCGGTGTGGGTGGCGTGGGAGGCGCAGCGGGTGGCGGTTGTTGTTGTCGTTGAGTCTGGAGAGCGAGCTCGGACACCTTCGTCACCATTGCTTGGAAAGCTCGACCCATCTCATCTATCGCCTTGTCTTGGCGATCCATGCGATCAACGGCTCTCTGCAAAAACTCCTCTAGATGAGATGGGGGGAGATCGCCTGCTGCTTCCATGATGGTCAGATCCTACTGTGACGGCTGGTAAAAGAGGAGGAAGCAATTGCAGGCAATCAGAAGAAGTTTATTGAAATAAGAGTCCAGAATGTAGGCAATGGCAACGAAGGTCTACGGTGGCGTGAGAAGAGCTGAAGGGTGAAGTCGCAGGTGAAGGTGATGACGGTCAATGGATGAAACCAGGAACAGACCGGAACCCTGACACGAAGACGACAACACGAATACAATCCAGCACACGAACACGGAAGACGGTAAACCAACTAGGCAGTGGAGACATGAATGAGGATCTGACAACAGACAGAGAGATGAGTGAGTATATGTAGCTGAGTGGAGATGAGGATCAGCTGGAACGAGACAATCAACACACAGGTGACAACAATCAACCAAATGAGCACATGGAGACTACGTGAGTACAACAACAAACACAAAACATGACACGGAGGAAACAATGGATTTCCTACCGTGACAGTTTTAGTCTCTCCATCCTCCTACAAAGATGAGAAGTATGCATATTGGATATCAGGAAGTGACAGAAAATAAGTGCAGTCTCAATAATCCCTTGACAAGTGTTTGAAAATAAAAGGATATAAGCTGCCACCATGCTGCGGAAACGAATGATTTCTAGATAAGAGGTATCATGAGAGTATGGTGATTTGATGACGTTATTTGATGGTAAGGGTTACTCACAGTACCAAGAACAACTTCAGATGCACATAATGGCAGATTGTATTTAAACCGACATTTTCTGAAAGGACGCATGAGGATCTTGTTCATGATGCTACAGTGTGATCATACCAAAGCGTCATTTGCATCGTTTTCTGAACTGTTACTCTCAGCATTTCCCCATACATTTGAGAACAGCAGGAGATATTATCATCTTGTTCCTAATTGCACTACATATAAAGCATTGAATGACCCCCTGCTAGCCTGATGTTTTCAGTTTTTTTCTTCTTTCCATTCTGTTAAGCCTATTTGTGATTTTAATTGTGTATGTTTATAGCTTTATATATGGTACTATTCATGTTCATATAATTTTTGTGTCTCTCTCCTCTGAGTGCAGTGTGACATTTTATTACTGGCATCCTTTGTGAACTGCAATGTCAGGTCTTTCGTTTAATTATTTCACATCTATATTCTCTTGGCATACTGCTCGCCCCTGAGAGCGAACGTGTTCTCATTACCCTCATGGTTGAGAAGACCAATAAATACAAATACTTGTTCTTATAATCCTTTAGCAGACCTGTATGTGTATGGAGCTATGCGTGTAATTATATTTTAATGGGCTTTGTCATTCGGTGTGGATTAAAATGTTGGTTTCTCAGAATACTGCCTTGATAGGTGAGCTGCTGGCTGATTTTGCATATAGTCTGTGTCTATGTTCTGTTGCAAAACGCACTGAAATGAGTATTCTCTCTTATAGAGTAGTTAAATACCAAGGAAGTTAATCTTAATGACAAATAGCGAATGTAGTCATTTTTTAAAATGCTTATTATGCAAGTTTTAATTTTTGCTTTATTCTGTCAGGAAACAGTGCAAAAAATAAAATTTACCTTTTGGGGGACACCAGCCTGACACTCGGACAGTACAGTCAAAAATATACCCAGCGTACCCTTTAACATCAGAGAGAGAGAGAGAGAGAGAATTGTTATATAATCATTTTTATATTCACTACCATATTCTTTTGAAATAAATTACATTAATGCATTCTTGCTGAATAAAAATATTAATCAAAAGTGACCATAAAGACATTTGATTTGTTACAAAAGATTTCTATTTCAAATAAATGCTGTTCTTTTAATTCATCAAAGAATCCTGAAAAAAATGTATCATGATTTCGACAAATTAAGAAGCAAACTGTATTCAACCAGCATATTAGAATGATTTCTGAAGGATCATGTGATAAAATATATTAAAATGGAAACAGTTATTTTAATTTTTAACATTTCAAAACATTACTGTTTCTGTTATTGTTTCTACTGTATTTTTCCTATGAATGCAGCCTTGGCGAACATAAGAGACTTCTTGCAAAAAAAAAAAAAAAATCATACCAAACTGTTGCAAAAACTTCAGGCAGGAAGATGATAATAGACTGATAGTCGAATCATAAATATAATTTATTCAAATGCTTGAAAAACAGCAGTCCACTAGATAGTGCACACAAACTCTTTCCGCGCTCAAGGCCAAAGGATTATAGGCTACCTTTGAAAGGCTCAACTGTGCTTGAGATGGAGCGGGATGCGGAAAATGAAGTAAGGCCTTTACCCTGCGCCTTAAGACAATTTTTTTTTTTCTTTCACACACAGCACAGAGAAACAACTTTCTAATAAAGCGACCAAACTGCCTGTCAAGTGATAGACGAAACTGATAATGACTTTTTATCTTTTTTAAACTGAAATGAAAGGCAATGTGGATAAAAATTCACAGCCACGATGTACAGAACACCACACAAAGATATAGAAGAAAATGAAAAAAAAAAAAACATTTTGGATTAATAAGCATAAAAGAATATATAAATAACTGCAGAAAGGCCACACTGCTGATGCATTTCACACGTCGGCAAATCAAATTAAATCAGCTGAATTGCCTGTGTGAGCATGCTTGAATTAGTCTACAGCGCAACATCGATGCACCAAAAAACAATCAAAAAATTAATTTACAAAATTGAATCAGAACAGAATATACCGTTCTAATAAAAAAAAAAATAATAAAAAATGAAATAGTCATAAGTCATAAGTGCAAAATGCCTGAAGTGCAGGGGAACATATATTCAAAACACAAGCCACAAATAGTTAAATTAGATAACACAGAGTGATCAGTAAATAAATTAAAATGAAAGAAATTATTAAAATAACGAAAGTAGCCTATAGCCAGACATTGTTAAAGATTTAATCCCTCTCTGTCAGTGCATTGTTTATCCTTTTGATCTTTAATTCATAAAATTAGCAAAAATCTAATCTTTCACTGAAGAAAAAGAATTGAAAGTGGGGGGAAAGTCACATTATGAAATAAATGTTTATATCCAAACTATGTTGGCACCCTTTTATTCAATAGTTTTTGCAACCTCCTTTTGCCAAGAAAACAGCTCTGACTCTTCTTCTATAATTCCTGATGAGTTTGGAGAACATCTGACAAGAGATCAGAGACCATTCCTTCATACAGAATCTCTCCAGATCCTTCAGATTCCCAGCTCCATGTTGGTGCTTCTTCTCTTCAGTTCACTTCACTCATTTTCTTTAGGGTTCAGGTCAGGGGACTGGGATGGTCATGGCAGAAGCTTCATTTTGTGCTCAGTGACACTTTTTTGTGTTGGTTTTGATGTTTGTTTTGGATCATTGTCCTGATGGAAGATCCAGCCACGGCCCATTATTGGATTTCTAGCAGAAGCAGTCAGGTTTTGATTTTTTATCTGTTGATATTTGGTAGAATCCATGATACCATGTATCTGAACAAGATGTCCAGGACTTCCAGCAGAAAAATAGGCCCACAACATTAAAGATCCAGCAGTATATTTAACTGTGGGCATGGGGTACATTTTATCCCTGTGTGCACCAAACCCATCTGGTGGGTTTGCTGCCAAAAAGCTCTTTTTTTAGTTTCATCTCGCTATAGAAGCCAGTCCCGTTTGAAGTTCCAGTCTTGTCTGACAACTGAATATATTGGAGATTGTTTCTGGATGAGAGCAGAGGATTTTTCTTGAAAACCTCCCGAACAACTTGTGGGATGTAGGTGCTGTTTGATTTATTTTTTTTTTTTTTTTTTTTTTTTTTTTTTAATGCTTTCTGAGACTCAAGACTCAACTAATCTCTGCAATTCTCCAACTGTGATCCTTGGAGAGTCTTTGTCCACTCAAACTTTACTCCTCACCACGTATTAGGGCGATTTAGACACACGTCCTCTTCCAGGTAGATTTGTAACATCTTTAGTTGAATGGAACTTAATTATTGCCCTGATGAAATGGGGATTTTCCCCCTCCCGTTCTGAACGGAACGTCCAAACATCCCACCGCTGTATGGCCAGATGATATGCAAACTATGTTTCTCGGCTGGATAAACCAAACCAGCTTCTTGCTAGTAAAGTTTTGATGGATGAGGATTGCAATGAAAGTAAAGACGATTGCGGTGACGTACAGGAGTCGTACATTAAGCACACGTGAGTCCATTGTATTGATGCGCAAACAAATCATATATGAGCGCTCTGGACTCTCTGATCGCAGAATGTATTTATGCACAGACACATTTCAGTACATTCACATTGTTTTCACACATAAATTTACCTTGAAAAAAGCTGAAAAGTACAGTTTTATGAGAATCACACTTCAATTTGATGGTTTACTTTGCTGGATATAGGAAATGATGGCAAAATGGACATGTTAAACAAGATAAATGGTGTATGCTTAATTTCACGATAAATGTGCGATTAATCGCAATTTAGGGTGCGTGATTAATCGTGATTAAAAAAATAAAATAAAAAATCTATTGACAATCCTAATATATACACATGGTAATGAACTAAAAGGAAACAGGTGTGAGTGAATAATCCCCAAAAACCATGCTAACCACTGATGAGCGGGAAAAATAGGAACAAAGGAAACAGGAAACAATGAAAAACAAAATAAAAGTCCATGAATATGAAACTGAAACAATATCAGAACGTGACAGCTGTTGAATTGTACTATTTATCTTTTTTTCTTTTTCTTTTTTTCAAGCAAAAAGCAGTTTTAGTGCACTTTTATATGAATTATTTTTTCTTTTTCAATGACGCCTGCAAACATACCATTTAAAACCCCCAAAACTTACCACATTCTTGGAAAGTGTGGTTGATAAATTTGTGTGTCTGTGCCTCTCTGCATATTCACAGAAAGCAATTCAAAGAGAAGGCACTAGTAGATGTGATGTGTTGTGAGATTTGGTACCATTTGTTCAATAGAGAAATTTTAAATTCTGTTTTTAAAGTATCTAAAGTATCAAAACAGGTGCTGCACATGACCCATGGGCTTCAGTTTGGACACCCTTTTGAAAAAAAAGTGTATTTTTTGAGTGTTTGGTACTTGGATGCTTTGTGGGAGTAAGAATAGCTCACAGCCCTGGAATGTGTCAGAAATCCCATTTGGAAAAGGCAGCACTGTACGTGTGACATTCCTTCATGCTACATTAACTTCTCGGTGAATTGCACGCACAATTGGTTGTTAAATACCGCTTACGTGGTTTGGCAGAAGTGCTGGCTGTCCATTAATGACTCTTTTCCAAACATGTGGCAGTTGAAGAGATTGTTAGGTTGATTTATGCATTCGCACGCTTAGGATTTATAATGATTTTCAGAACACTGACAGTGGATCTTGTACCTGTGACAGTGCTTGTCTTTTTTGATCTAATCTAACTTCACTTCAGATGAGTCATGCTTAGGGTTCGGGTTGGAGAAACCGACGCTAGATCATCAGCACAGAAGGGCACATGTTACCTGGGGTTATGCCGTGGTGTGTTTAGTCTCTCATTTCCTTCGCTTTGAAAATGACTAAATGCATGAGAACATAATAAGATGGCTGATGTGTTGGTGCTGAATTTAAGATATTGAGCACGTTTATGTGCATGTTCTTAACCCAATTATGCTTAGAGCCACAATATGTAAGATTTTTTGGATTAAAATATTCAAAAACCACTTGAACAGTGTTATATATTTTGTCGACTTGTGTGCTTACATTATCCCAGATGTTTCCAAGAATGTTTAAATCCAGAGAAATAAGCGTCGCCTGTCAATAACATCATATCCGCGTTACCCTCGATTTCCAGTTTTATTTTGTAAAAACCATGGAAACACCAAAGACACTTTAATATATGTTTTATTAGACAGGTGAGCGACTTGAATACATTTATAGACAGAAAACTAATCATTGTTACATAGCTCAACACGTTTAGTCTTATTGTTTGAATCTCGTTTACTTGATTATCTGTGCATACCATGTATTTATGGCTCAGAGAAAAACATTATTTTGTCAAGTGGCTAACAAAGCATAATTGGATGCAGCTTTAATTTTTATTAACAGTAATACAGCATTTTCTCCATCATACAAGTATGTTTTAAAATTAACTGCATGCCATTTAGCAACACTCAGCATCATCAAGCTACGCCTTTGTTTTGAATAGGTAACCTCTAGTGGCGAAAAGTTACATATTGTGCCTTTATAAGCTGACAATGCATGTGGTCATGTAAATGCATTAATCCCTTTTCCTTTAAATGGATAAAGCATATAATGATCGACACAGCTAAAATTTTTGCCCATTACCCGATTTCGCCCAGCATGTAAACACGTTAATCTGTGTTCTGCCGGCTTGAAGTGTGCAGGTCTGGCTATGTGACAGGAAAGCGCCACAATAGCTATATTTCAGCCAGAGTTTAAGGGCAAAAAGGTCCATTGTTTATAGTGTAGTGATGTTTCACAAAGACGTCACTTTAAAACCAAGCAGCTTTCTGTTGGTCAGATTGACAAATTCACCAAGCACTGTTTATTTAAAGGTGCCCTAGATTCAAAATTTGAATTTACCTTGGCATAGTTGAATAACAAGAGTTCATTACATGGAAAAGACATACATTGAGTTTCAAACTCCATTGCTTTCTCTTTCTTATGTAAATCTCATTTGTTTAAAAGACTTCCGGAAAACACGCGGATCTCAACATAACACCGACTGTTACGTAACAGTCGGGGTGTACGCCCCCAATATTTGCATATGCCAGCCCATGTTCCCAACATTATGAAAGGCATTAGACAAGGGCAGCCAGTAATGTCTGGATCTGCCCAGGTGAATCAACAGACTAGGTAAGCAAGAACAACAGCGAAAATGGCAGATGGAGCAATAATAACTGACATGATCCATGATAGCATGATATTTTTAGTGATATTTGTAAATTGTCTATCTAAATGTTTCGTTAGCATGTTGCTAATGTACTGTTAAATGCGGTTAAAGTTACCATCGTTTCTTACTGAATTCACGGAGACAAGAGCCGTCGCTATTTTCATTTTTAAACACTTGCAGTCTGTATAATTCATAAACACAGCTTCATTCTTTATAAATCTCTCTAACAGTGTAGCATTAGCCGTTAGCCACGGAGCATATAGCCTCAAACTCATAGAGAATCAAATATAAACATCAAAATAAATACTTTATTCAAATAATTCAAAGCATGCGTGCAGCATGCATGACGAACATATTGTAAAGATCCATTTGAGGGTTATATTAGCTGTGTGAACTTTGTACATGTGCTGTAATATAATCGAGAGCTCATGTGGCAGGGAGCACGCAAATTAAAGGGGCGGCGCGCTGAAAAAATCTGTGCATAGTTAATGATGCCCCAAAATAGGCAGTTAAAAAAATTAATTTAAAAAAATCTATGGGGTATTTTGAGCTGAAACTTCACAGACACATTCAGGGGACACCTTAGACTTATATTACATCTTGTGAAAAAGCATTCTTGGGCACCTTTAACATCACATCTCACATAACAAATGCAATACTCTAATCAGATACATGAGTGATTAGGTTTTGACATCACTGCTGGGGAATAAACTGATTTATTAATAAAGCAGGTATTCTTGTGTTGCCAAGTTATTGGTTTCCATGTCAACCGGGACAACGTGTTAATTCAATAAGATGATTTTTGGGAGGTAAGCATATCGGTATGAATGTAAACATGTTCATTGATGCTCATTGCCAGATGAGGTTATTAGGTCTGTAATTTGTTTAATTATTGGCACTGTGCATCATTTGGCCACATTTCCAGCAGGTATTGATCAAATATTAGTTACTGCATGTGGGCGTGTTTTATTTATAACAAAGGTTATCGACATGCTCGTCTATCATGTGGCATGTGGACACTGTATCTGTACCGGCAGACAAATGTGATATAGATCGGCACAGCAGGGCTTTATGTGCAGATTCAGTCTATTAGCATACAGGCCAGCAGGTAGTCTGCCAGAGGAATCGATGGCTTCATAAATCTGAGTCAGAAAGGGTGTCTTCTCCCCACAAAACATATAAAAGCCATTAACATCCTCTGGAAATGTGCCTTTTTGCAGCTCTGCTAACAATCTTTAAGAAATTTGTCAAAGTGGTGCCTAAAAAGGGAGAAGTGTAATACTTTTCTGTTTGGTGTTGCTGTAGAAAAAAGAAAGTAAAATGCATCTCTGGGAGTCTTAATCTGTCCTGATTTCAGGCTTCTGAGGGAAGGTTTGCTCAGGGGATATGGACCTCAGTGAACTACAGCCGAGCCAGAAACACTCTGAAATGTGAGGAAGTCTGCATTTGTGAGGAAGGTCAGTTTAAATGTTCAGAATAATACCAAATAATAATACTTGCCATCATTATTATATTATATTATATTATATTATATTATATTATATTATATTATATTATATTATATTATATTATATTATATTATATTATATTATATTATATTATATTATATTATATTATATTATATTATATTATATTATATTATATTATATTCAGTGTTGGGGAAAGTTATCGCTTGTTTGTTTATTTTTTAATAACAACAAAACAAATTCTATTTTTGGCAAATGTAAAGGCCCGTAGATCACTGAAAAGCCACTCAGTATCGCATTCATATCGCAGATGAATCGGCTTCGATAATGAAAGCGATATTGCGTGGCTTTTCAGTGAACTACGGTTCTGTCTATTAAATGCCGCTCCATTTGAAAGCAGGTGATGCCGATTTAGCAGTAATCAGGGAACCGGCTTTACTGACGAAATGCGCGTGACAATCTCATGCGATATATCGTGCAGCCCTACTGTACAGCCTATACAAACAAACCTTTCAGCTGTGCTGCCTTTCTGGATCAAAGATGAATAGGATAAAGAAGGAAGTTCAACACTCTTATTTCTAAATCTAATATAAAGTAAGTTTTGCTTATTAGTGTGGTTGAATTAGATCATTGAAGGTCAGCAGCAAAGACATTAGTTAATAAAGTGAGATTAAAGGTGCTCTAAGTGATGTCACGCGTTTTTAGGCCAAAACATTTTTGTCACATACAGCAAACATCTCCTCACTATCCGCTAGCTGCCTGTCCCCTGAACACAGCCAATAACCGACAAGAATGATTTTAAATGCGCATTCATGACTGTTTCAGGAAGCACGGAGGGGAGGGGGAGGAGGAGGAGGAGGGAGGGTCTAGCTAGCTACCTTTTAAAATAGCTATATCTTATTAAATATAGGCCTATGCCATCTTTAAATTTAAAATCTTAAATTTAGTCAATACAATTATAGTTTGACACTATTTTGTTTCAGCCAAAGGCATCTTGCGCTGCAGAGGTGGCACAGCAGCATGAAGTTGCTTTTAGGTGTATTTACACAATTTAATGCTGCTCAGAGAGGTCCGTAAATAAATTCACACAGCAGAGCAAATAATTCAATGACATTAATTTTATGTTTTATACAAAATGCTTTGAATACAGAAAATATTGAAATAAATTACAAGATGAAACGAATATGAAATATCGCCAGTAGGTGGCAGCAAGTTCACTGTGTTAATGAATGAGTCATTTTATTCAATCGATTCGTTCGAAACGCTGATTCATTCAAGTAATAAAAGGGCTGTATGGCTGGTGAATCACTCAACCGATTTGTTAAAAGACTCGGATTCATTCACAAATTAACTATAGGCTACTCTGTGCGCCTTATGTTGCGAGTCGCACAATGATCTGTGACTTTGTTTAGAAATTTAGCTGGCAGAAAAAATAAAACATTGTTTTGAGGGACATACTCAGTGTTAATGAAATAAACTTGGTGTATTGCTTAAAACAACAGTCAGGACTGCTGATCTACACTTCACTACAATGTAACCACATTCTCTCTGCGCTGTTCAGTGAGTCACGCATTTTTGGTACACAGATTTCAAGAGTTGATCAGCTAAATAAAACAGGCGGTGTGTCAAATAGGCTAGGGGTAGTTTTGAAAGCAGATGCAATGTAAGTAAATTAATATTTAATATGATAAACTAATTCCACCGCACACAAATATAGGCTGAAGAAAGCTATGCCCTGTAGGGTTTGTTTCGAGCCATTCATTAATCTGGTTGTTTGATGAGATATAGACCTAGATGAAATCCATACAACTGTAACTGATGAACAATTGCTTGATCTTCACTGTAAATAAATTCTTTCTGCGCTGTCTAGTGTGTCGCGCAGCTCCAGCAGAGATTTTTAGAGTTGGTCAGCTAAATAAAACAGCGGTGTGCCAAATAGCTGGCTAGGAGTAGTTGTGAGAGCAGATACCATGTAAATTCATATTCAGGGTTTCCGCGGGGTCTTAAAAAGTCTTAAAAAGTCTAAAATTCTGAACTTTAAATTTAAGGCCTTAAAAAGTCTTAAAAACGGCCAGATTTTCATCCGAGGTCTTAAATTTCATTTAGTCAGGTCTTAAATTTTTTTACCCATTTCCAGAAACGCTACCTGAAAGTTATTACAAAGTAGCAAAAAGTAGCGAGTCGTAGTTCTTTCTGGGGTATACTGGTGTTGGTATACGCGGTGATAAAACTACAAATCCCGTGATAAATGCAATACCTGCCCGCGAAATACGTCTGCGTCTCCTCAGAGTTTGTTAAAGTTCGGCTACGTGTGGAAAATGGGAAAGTGTACTTTCAACGAGACATGGCTGGATCACAGCGATTTCTGCTGTTGGTTACAAGCGATACCCAGCTCCAGGTACGAGGCTCACTGCAAACTTTGCAAAAAAAAAAAAAAAATCAATTAGAGAGTCTGGGTGTGAAGCGGTGTAAAGGCGCTGGAATCACACGCCAGAGCGGAGAAACACAAGCTAGCCGCAAAATCCCTTCAGCGGACTCGGCCAATTAGCCTCACCACTGCCGTTGTCCTCCTCAATGCCTGGTTCCTCCGGTCTCCAGCGCAATATCATCACAGCTCCGTCGAACAACCTTCGTGGTACTTTTGGAGCGACTGACACATTGAAAGCCGAGGTGATTTGTATACTACACACGGTGACTAAACAAACACTACTCATTTAATAGCAACAGTGAGATTAGCGATCTCTTCCAAGTGATGTTCCCTGATTCAGTAATCGCGAAGCCGTTCTCTTGCGGGCCCAACAAGATCGCTTATGGCGAGATTTGGATTGGGGGAGTTTATAAAGAGGGAATTGATTCGTACTCTTACCGGGCCGTATGTCGTAACGTTCAATGAAAGCCAAAATCAGACCACCAGGCCATTGTTCTGGAACAATGGAATTGTTAAGTCGAGGTACCTGGGCTCACAGTTCATGGGACAGTGCGGGACACACACACACACACACACATATATATATATATATATATATATATATATCAGATAATCCATGTTAGATAGATACTCTAATTATCCCGAGGTAAGTATTTATCTATCTAAAATGGATTATCTGGTGTGAGTGTGTGTGTGTGTGTGTGTGTGTGTGTGTGTGTGTGTGTGTGTGTGTGTGTGTGTGTGTGTGTGTGTGCTACATTGGTTGTTACATGGGTTGGAGTAGCCTGTTCAATCTTTATTAGGCTATTAATATGCTGTTTTGTAATGTAAATAAATATGAGATGAAATCTATTCTATTTGAGGGCAAGTTTGTTTTAGCCTATTTTCATTTTGGGCCTAAGGTTTTGGACATTTGGCACATTGATGTGTGTGGAAGGTTACTAATGTGATTGCTTTATCTGTAAATTAAATTAATGCTTTTTCAATGACTGAATTCATTGAAATAAAATGATTTTTTCAGAATTTCTTTGATTTGAATATTTTTTGGTAATGCGTCGTGTAGATCTTAAATTTCAATCTTTATGGTCTTAAAATGTCTTAAAAAGGTCTTAAATTTGACTTACTGAAACCTGCATAAACCCTGATATTGAACACGATAAATTAGTATTTAACGGCACGCGAATGAATGTATACAGAAGAAAGCTCTGTCTAGGCTTCTGCCCTGGTACGGGTTTTGTCAAGCCATTTATTAGTCTGGCTGTTTGAGAACAAGATTAAATGTAGTTGCAATAAACTCTGTAATAATCTGTACAAATGTATCGGATAGATATAAGCTACTATATATTCTGTTGCGCGGAGCCGAGTTCTGGAGCTAAGAACTGATGGCGCGGCTTGATCTTTGGTTGACCATCAGTGGTCGCCCCCAGAAAATTTTAATAGGGTTGGCCAGACGAGGACCACAGCAAATCTTGGGGCGGCAAAAAAAAAAAAAAAAAACTTTTTTATATATATATATATATATATATATATATATATATATATATATATATATATATATATATATATATACACATACATACATACAGGGTGCGATTTTGGGGGGGATGTTTTGAAAAAATGAAAATGATAGCATATTGGGTGAAAAAGGTCATCCTCTGTGTTCAGTCTTTTAAACTATTCCTCAACATGCATATAGTGTAAATAAAGCAGTTACATCAATGAGATGATAGCAGTCCGCGGCCACACCCCCGTGCTAATGGTACAGCCCACGGAGCATATTACAAGGCAAAAAATTAAAAAATAGAAAATCGGTTAGATTTCATTTATTCAAATGATTGTTTCTAAAGTCATAATTTAGCAAAAGTAAAATTGAAAAAGGGGTGAAAATGGCAAATATCCATTGATGATGTAACTGAAAAACAAGAAAAATGAAAGCTTGGTTTAAATTTTTCATTTTTGCATTTGCATTGTATGGTCTGAAAACTGAATTGTGAAGCATTACACGGACTGCACACAACACCTCTGCACTTTATTTCTCTCAACATGAGGACAGGAGAGCTGTCAGTCAATAAATGTGAAAAAAGGAACTTGCGTTACTTATTTGAATAAGTAACAGATATTTTGTTGTAAATTGAAATAGCAATGCATTACTTTACTAGTTACTTGGAAATGTACTCTGATAACGTAACTCAAGTTACTTGTAATGTGTTACCCCAACACTGATTATATTAGTGGTTCTCAACTACTTTGGCCGTGGGACCACATTTTCCCATGGTCATTAAGCTGTGCCCCAATTTTGCCCCAATTATATGCAAATCCTTCCCAGCTAACACACTAAGTACCAGTTATGTAATATGTTCATACTTTTTGGTAATTTCTTACTAATTGGCAACATAATTATGACGTTGCATGCTCATAATTTCTTTTGCACTTTATTTATAATGAAGTGATATACAGTGCGCGCCGCCACATTTGTGCATTTAATTGAATAGTGTGCACTATAGGCAGAGTAAGAAGTTTGACCAGACAGGAAAGTTTGTTTCATTTATTCTCCTATATATTACTAGCAAAAGATAGAGATTAAAGAGCTGAGCTACCTTGCATCATTATTCTATGCAGCAAGTGTGAATTTCATCTGTGGTTGATGATTTCACAGTGTTTCATGCCACTATATCAATAAGCACATCTTCATTAGTCTACCGACACTTATTCTTGACATGTCTAAGATGAGAGATTGCTAGTGATGTCCTATGCAAATGATAACTTCATATACACTTTCTCTTCAAGTACGACAGAGGTATAAATGTTTCATAAATGTTTCTTGCTATTATAATGCATTAGTGGTAGACATGATAAATCTATTGCATGCAGAATTCATACCATTTTAAATAATTTTAAATTACATAATAGGTTACTTTTAAGACGGTTTTAAAAAAGACAGTTTGGTTTGATCTTACGAGGTGACTGACTTCAGAATGTATCGGCTAAAGGCTGTTTACCTCAAATTTAATGGTTGTCATCACTTGTGTCATGATTAATTGGGTGTATAGAGACAGTATAAGTTGGAGTAGACCAAACTGCAACTCTGAATATGGTGGCTGTATAAATTGGAGCTGTGAGCCTTTTTGATACACTCTTAGGGAAAAAAAAAAAAAAAAAGGTTCATTGGGGTTTATATAAAACCCAAAGTCAAAGTCATAAAATTTAAAGGCACAATATGTAAAATTTTTGGATTAAAATATCCAAAACCCACTAGAGCAGTGTTATATATTTTGTTGACTTGTGTACTTACATTATCCCAGATGTTTCTGAGAATGTTTATATCCAGAGAAATAAGCAATTTTAACCAGGACATGGAGCGTATCTGTGCGTTGCCTATCAATGACTTCATACCCGCGTTATCGTTTGATATCCAGTTTTATTTTGTAGAAGCCATGGAAACACCTAAGATGTTTTAACATATTATGTTTTATTAGACAGGCGAGCAAATGTTTGGATGGATTCACTGACAGAATCATGTTATATAGCACAACACAGTAAGTCATATTGTTTAAATCTCTTTTTTTTAATTTACAGTTACGAGTACCATGTTTTACCATGCCTAATATCACTCTAGCTTACTGAAATGTGCAACGACGCCTCATAGTAGTCGCTGAGCGAACGCAGAGTAGTATCTAATATGATAAACAGTGCTGCTTTAAGGCCCCGATATACTGTACTTCAAACAAAATCTAAGAACGAACTGATGTGACGTCATTTTGAACAAAATCAGGAAAAAATGAAGTTCTTTTTGGAAGTTCGAAATGACTTGCCAAAGTGAACTTTCAGGAAAAGTTCGCTCTAGCTGCAAAACATCTTCGTACTACCATTGGTAGTACAAAAAAGAACTTCTTTTGCAGTATATCAGAGCCTTTATCCCACATACGCATGACCGGAAGAAGCAGATGCATTGACTGTGGCACTATAAAAGTCTGCTCTCGAGACGTGTGTCACACTCGTCTCTCATTAGCATTATCAAAATAAGAAAAAATTCATCATCCATAAAATGATCCCATGATGGTTCTAAAAGGTTTTATATATGAAGTGCCTGACAAAACCCTTCAAGGTTATTGAACTTTTTATTCTAAGAGAAATCATTGCCGATGTTATTTTTATTTTTATTTTTTGCTGATTTGAAAGTGTATTATTGAAACACATCTTGACAAATAGTTTTATAGGTGAAATTTTAGACTTTCACCTATACACAAGCTCTTCTTATGATGCTAGTAAGATGGCTAGCAGGTCTTGCCTTAAAGGAACTTTGATGGAGCATCTTGAATCAGTTGTATCATCGTTCCCCTACATTAAATCAGCTGGCTTTTCAAAGAAACCATCTACCCTCATCTGTAAAAGTGTAATCCTGAGGGTGATCCTTCTTACACAATGTGTACACCTGTTATCTAAAACACACTGACAATAACGAAGGGCCCCTCTGGCTGTTCAGTAATCCCTCGTATTGCTTCCAGAGCCGTGGTGATGGTGTTGTTAGGTTTCTCAGTCATGACAGATCTCTAGGTGGAACTGACATAGTACTCCCTGTATAACATGCTGGGTCTCCTGCAGAGCTCTAATGGGATCACATCTCTTCATGGTTAAAGAAGATACACGAAGGTTTTTAACCATGAACACTCTGTATCTGGCTTGCTAATGGTTGTTGCTATGGCCTTCTGAGGCAGAGCTTACAGCTATAGTTATGTGCTAGTTACCAAATGTAATAGATTCTAAATCCTATTGTTCCATTTGAGTCTCGCTAGCAGCTAGCAACACTGACGATGTTCTGTCTAGTACAGCACTTTTGTTTTTGTCACAAAAAGAACAAAAAATATGCAAAACATTTTGAAATTGTTAATGTTATAATCTTAATGTTAAGAATAATTTCTGTTAAATTTATTCATATACAAACTTGCATTAATTTATATAAATGAAAATGTTTATATTTTTGCTTACATATTCAATTTTCAAAACAATGCTTCATGAGGCATCGGAGCACAATGAATCAGTATATCGAATCATGATTCAGATCGCGTGTCAAACTTTTTTTTGGCGCTCCAAATATATTTTGGGTTGACATTTTTGGATGAACTAACCCTTTAAATATTATTACAACTTTAAAATGTAATAAATAGGGCTGGATATCGGTTTCAATTCTCGATTCAGTTTGATTCTTGAATTTCAATTAAATTAATTCAATGATTCAATTTTCACTGGCCCCACCACAAAAAAGTAATAAATGAATAAAATAGTTTTTTTTAATAGTTTTTTTTTTTTTTTTTTTTTTTTTTACCCATGTATGCTTGTATTGCAGTGAATAAGGTTGACACCAATATTTTAGATACCAGTAAAATGTAACAATTTTCGATTCCAATTTCGATACCTTAGCTAAAACTAATATCAATTTCAAAGATTATTAAAGACAAGTAAACAGTCGTTATTAAAAAATAAGTAAATAAATAAATAAATAAACTATTTCAGGAACTACTGCTAATTCAATTCAATTCATTTATTTTTATAGCGCTTTTCACGATACATATCTTTTCAAAGCAGCTTTACAGAGAATGCATGTCAACATTACAATTTAGAGAATGCAGTTAGCTAATAATGTAATAATTTAGGCAATTCATTTACAATCACTGTTAGCAGTTTAATTGAAGGTAGAAGCAATGAGCTCCTGGAAATAATGAATTACATATTAACAATAATTAGGATCTGTTATCAGAAGTGACTGTGTCCAAATGATGTAATTTCAGAAATGTACATATACAAATCACGCAGCTAGCTAACAACGTATTAATTTAAGCAATATATTAATTTAAGGCAAAAACAATGAGCTCATTGAAGTAATGAATACATGTTAACAGTGATTAGGATATATAGCAAAATTTGCATTTGTGCATGTTGGTCCAGACTAGTTTGCATTATCTTAAAGGATTAGTTCACCCAAAAATGACTCACCCTTATGTCATTCTATACACCCTTAAGACCTTCATTCATCTTTGGAACACAAATTAAGATATTTTTTATGAAATCTCATAAATGAAATTTCCATATTAGTTATTAGTAGTAGCTGAAGTGTTAATATAGTACTACTCATTTGTACTGCATTACTTCCTGCATAGTTACCTATTAATGATGGATTGACCATTACTCTAAATTGTGTTACTGAAAGTTGAAAATCATTTTCATAAATTTCATTTATTTGAAATATGTATTTGTAGAAACATTATACGTCTTTACTGTCACTTTTGATCAATTTAATGAATCATTGCTGAATATAAGTATAAACATAAAAAAATAAATAAATAAAAAACGTATTGACCACAAACTTTTGAACTGTCGCAGAGATAGATTTTAGATGGCATTTTTGTGTTTGTGTGTGTGGTCCAATCTGTGCATGTGTATCAGTGTGAAGATGATTTTGCTTTGACCTGTGCTGTGCCTGGGTTTGTCACTGGCTTGCTTAATGCAATAAATCAGAGAGGCAATGACTGCCTCTTATTAAACATGATTAAATGATCCAGTGGTTTGAGTCCGTGTGTGCCCGCGGAGCTTTCAGAATCAATAACAACCCTGTAAAGCTTCTTTTGAGTGGAAAACAAAGTCCTACAAATCCTAATTGCCTGTGGGATTAAACTAACCAAGGGGACTGTAGTAATGACTCTGTTCTGCTGTGCACGCTTTGGCAGCCATTTCTGTGATATAAATCAAAAGAGATATAAATCAGGTTCTGCTAGAATGTAACTGTGTGGAAAGCAGAATATGTACAGGTGACTCTTAAAATGATATCCAATACAATGTATTTTTCTTTTTTGTGTGTGTGTGCAGATGAGATGCAGTGCAGTTTCTAGTCAGTAAATTCAGTCTTTTTTCATGTGGATGTTATGATGCAGATCTGGTCCTGGTGTCATAAAAGTGCCGTTGCAGAGACAACAATTAAACATTTAATTTGCACAATGAGTCATTTGCACAATTGCTTCACAGCATTACTCTTAGTCACACAACACTGACTGACTGAAGCCCTCTGCTAGTCAAATTATTATTAAGGGTGCTTATGAATGTTATCAAACTAGTTAGATTTAATTTAGTGCAAGTTATCCATGTGGAAACATGAAAAAATTAGATGAATTGGGAACTATTTGCAAAGAATCATGATTTTAAATTATACACCAGTATGAAACTAGATTAGAAACTTAGATACTGTTACTAATTCAAGGTAAGACAATTTTAAGTGTACATTTAAAGGATTAGTTCACTTTCAAAAGAAAATTACCCCAAGCTTTACTCACCCTCAAGCCATCCTAGGTGTATATGTGTAAAATGTGTAAAAATAATGTAATAATTTAAGAATGTGTAAGAAAAGAAATATCCATATTTAACAAGTTATGAAGTAAAATATCTAGCTTCAGCCAGACCGCCTTCTGTATACTTACGAAGAAAGTGTAAAACTGTCGCAGTTCAAAAAGCTTATGCTACGTTCTAAGCCTTCCCTATTCAGCTTATGGAAAAAGCTTAACTGACACGACGCCAGTTTCGTTTTTTCCGTAATTTGAATATGGAAGGCTGTCTGGCGGAAGCCTCTAGTGGCACCAAACAGAGCTAAAAAAAAAAAAACAATTCTGTTTTCTAACAGGTTTCCAGAAACACTCTCCCTGTCTTTGTCAGGCTTATTGGGAATGTTCAAATCCTCCCTAAATTCAAGCATATTGAGATGGGATAAGAGAAAATATCTTAACATCTGAAGAAATTACACACACCACCGGTAAGCATATGTGTAAACCTGTGCTAATCCATTTAGATTTAGTAATTTAATTGCATTCTCATTCTTTTAATTATTTAGTTTGTTAGCTATGTGTTTTTGTTTTCTTTTGTTGCCTGATTGAATCTGAATTCGCCAAAAAATCAATAACACTGATTAATTGCATTGTTACCATGGCAGCAGCCACATATGCAAACAGCGTCACGGGTTTGATAACGTCGTCCTGCTTGTTAAACCAACTAAATTACCCCAAGTCATTTATATCATTAAGTTGAGGGGGGAAATAAATCCTTACAATTTGCCAATAATTTCTTGGCTCAGTCAATGCCCTACCTGTGAGACACATTGCTGATTAAACCTTGATTGCGGGCGAGGACTGCTATGCATTATTAATGAAGTCAGGATAATTGTCAGATTTTATGACATGGGGAGAGGTAGAAATTGGTTCCATGGTCAGTTTGAGGAATGATGAGAATTTGCCCACACCGATGGTGCTGATGGCCCAGCATTAGTCACGGGCCTCCTGCAGCCTTAGCCTGTGACAGAGCTAATGATAGTCATTTTGTAGCGTGACCGTGCACTGGAAAGCATTTATGGCAGCATAAAATGTCAGAAAATTTGAGTCTTGCACTTTCCTCCACTTCATGCCTTTTAGCTTTTCTACCTTTTTTTAAATATAAGCTATGTGCAGAATAATTCATAATAAAGATGTGTTTAATGACGACACTTTAATCAGTGTTTCAAATGTTTCTCATTTGTTAGCATAAAACATAGAACATAGGCTATCCCAAAATCAACCCGGATAATAATTTTAAGGCAGTTGTCAAATACAGATTTCAAAAATAGAAAAGTATTCATAAGAAAAGGTTACTAATGTAATGAACATGCGTAATTTCACTTAATTTTTGAAAGTGCAGTGTTTTTATTTTCTTATTTGACTATCGGGCTGTTAGCTTAGCAACATCAGATGTGAGCTTAGTCGTGTATCAAGTTAGTGCACATTATTGTGCCCATAAAGTGTAGTTGGAAATATCATATGTAGTGATTTTACCAAGGACGCAAAGTAAAATATGGATTGGTGCTCACGTCACTGCTGACGTTGTGATTTATGGATCACACGTCTCTTAAGGTGTGGTTATGAGTACATCAGATGACCACTTTCCCCTTATTCCCTAGTTCAGGGCACCAGTCAAGGTCTTTTACCTTGGCAGTATGAGAACACTCTCAACAGGGGCTTTTCATTCATTTAGAATTAATGTAAAGTGGTCAGCTGATTTATCTGAAAGATTGGTGAGATTGCTAACTTGTAGAGCCTTTTCTGTATTATCAGAACAAGGGAGACACAAGTGTAATAAAATAAATTTTATTAACAAAAAGATAAACAAGAATAACTAACACGACTACTAAATGAATACAATGAATGATAAAGGAATAAAGTGCATAAGATACATAAAATACAAGTGATTAAGTTGGGTGTGGCTATGGAAGAATTACATTATCTTATGGAAAGGTTCAATTCAATTCACATTTATTTGTATAGCGCTTTTCACGATACATATCTTTTCAAAGCAGCTTTACAGAGAATGCATGTCAGCATTACAATTTAGAGAATGCAGTTAGCAAATAATGTAGTAATGTAGGCAGTTAATTTACAATCACTGTTAGCAGTTTAATTGAAGGTAGAAGCAATGAGCTCCTGGAAATAATGAATTACATATTAACAATAATTAGGATATTTAGAAATTTGGGAATGTGCATGTTGATCCATATGTTGGGTCATCTGAAGTCCTCGCAGGAGTTGGCGCCGTCTCTTCAAAGGTGTTGGTCATCTGAGGTCTTCTTAAGAGGCTGGATCCAAACTGAAGCTGATGTACTCTCTAGTCACTTCGGGACGTAAAACAGAAAAGCAAATGGAGAATAATTAGTGTAGCTGCTGTTCATAACATTAAGCAAAGATGGTTATGTGCAGTTGACCTGATATGAGATGCATTATGTGAATGTTTGGCTAAAGAGATGAGTCTTTAATCTAGATTTAAACTGGGTGAGCGAGTATGAGCCCCTAACATTATCAGGAAGGTTATACCAGAGTTTAGGAGCCAAATGTGAAAACGCTCTCCCTCCTTTAGTGGACTTAGGTCACTAAATCCTAGGTACATATCCTATCCTAGGTACAACCAGGAGTCCAGAGTGTTGTGATCTTAAAGAGCGTGAAGGATTGTAGGGCAATAGAAGATCGGTTAAGTACACAGGAGCTAAACTATTTAGAGCCTTATAGGTTATTAGCAATACTTTATAATCGATACGGAACTTAATAGGTAACCAGTGAAGAGATGATAAAATTGGTGATATATGATCATATTTTCTTGACCTGGTAAGAACTCTAGCAGCTGCATTTTGGACTAATTGTAGCTTGTTTATTGAGGAAGCAGGACAAGCAACTAATAATGCATTACAGTAATCTAGTCGAGACATCATGAAAGCATGAACTAACGTTTCTGAAATAGATAACATATTCTGTATCTTAGCAATGCTTCTGAGGTGGAAGAAGGCTGTTTTTGTAACATATGAAATATGATTTAGTATAGGTTAGATAAGTACATCTGTTTCTCTGAAAATAATAAGGTGGAGAACCTTATTACGCACCAAACAAATAAACAAGAGATTATTTGTTATTAACTAACATCAGCTATATTATATCGAATGGGAATTAAGAAATTATATAAATGACAATATACAACAATGCCATGGTCTCTGGAAAGAGGTTTGCTTAAGTGATATTTACGTTCCACCTGGTTGAGTCCGATGACGGTGACGTCTTCTACTGGTTGTGATGGGTGACAATGCAGTGGGAGAGGAGCCGGAATCTGTTTCAACAGCCTTGAACTTGAAGCTCTGTGGGACGCTGATCTCCTGGAGCACGCAGATGAGGCCCTGGAGTAGGTGCAGAAGGGCCTTAACAATCTGGAACACGCAGACGAAGATACCTTGGAGTGAAGGTTTGCTCTCCTGAGCTTAACCTTGTTGCAAATGTCGTTACTGTCTCGCTGGACGGAAACTCTGAACGTAGTGTTTGTTAATGTCTCTTTCCTCACAGGCTGGAGGCTCAGAACATGGTTGTATCTGTTGCTGCCTAACAAGCTGTAGACTCAGATCATGGGACCTGTTGTTGTCTCTCTGGACAAACTAGAGGCTCAGAATGTTCTGTTAGTGTCTGTTTCTGTCTCACCTTCACAGGCTAGAGACTCAGAATGGTGTATCTGTTATGTCTCATATGATAGGAGACTCAGAACAAGGAGTGTCTGTTGTCTGTCCCTTTCCGATGAGGAGGAGATTGCAATTTGGCACTTCTCCATTCAAGTGCTGCAATTGCAATTGGCATCAGAGGGTGCAACACACAGTGTGGCCCACCCGTCTTTCCCCTGTGGAACTAATTTGCTCTCTTTGTTTCACCCACTGCTGCTGAGGTCCTGAGGAATTTTTATGGCAGTCACTGGGCAACCTTAGGAATTAGGGTGAAGGGCAGAAACTGCATGTGGACCAATGAGAAGTCCTGTCCTTCCTGGGCTTGGTACCAGAGGTCTTCTTCTTGCACTCTAAGAGGTATCTGGCTGTTTTCCTAGCATCTTTATCTGATGGCGTTGGACAGTTTGTTTGTGTTAGTCCACCAAGATCCTATCAAAATATAGCAAACCTTTGTCCACTGTTATGGACAGAGAGGGGCCCAGCCATAAACTGGGCCCTGGAATGTGCTGTTCCCTTCACAGAATTATAAGTTTGGAGGACATAAATGATCAAGTAAAGTGGGAAACTCTTAATTATAGATGATACATGAGTCACTGAGTTTTGACGTCATGATGGGTGCATCGCTTAGTTGAAAGTAATTTTGTTGTGAATGATATTGAATGGGCTTGCAAAGTTATTTTATAGTTATAGTTGTTTACTTTTTGATAGCTAATTATTTTTGTTAGAGACAATGTATAAGTGATGGCAATGAATCATTTTCATTATGTTGAATTCAGATGTAGTTACATGTGTCTGCAATTATTTGTCTGTTTTTGTTCTGATCTGATTTGATCTATTTTTGTCAGACCCTCCATTGGCCACTTCTGTATTATTTTTCTGATTTGAACCTGTGACCTGTCGTAATAAAGAATGGCTTGCAGGTACAAGCTTCCCAGGTGCACTTGAAGGCAGCATAATGGCTGCTACATAAAAATATTGTTTTAAATGACTTAAAGATGCTTTAAGTGTTATTAATTATTATCTGCCATTTTGCTATTTTTTACCACACACACTCTCTCCAAAGCCTAGCCATTCAAGACACAATCAGTAAACCTTAATGTGAAACACGTAATGTCTGATAAAAAATCGAGCCACTCCAATTAATCTTTTTTTTTTTTTTTTTAATCTTGAACTGTCATAGAGATATCTGATACCTCAGGACATCCAATTCAATGATACTTGTCAGACAGTTGGGACATTTTAGGCGTGATGTGAAAATCACTCAAAGCACCTTTTAAGATGTTTCACTTTGATTATGACTCTGCTTTGAAGATGGCTTCCAGTGTAGACAGTGAGGCCGCTCAGGAGGTTTTGGTACAGAGCCAGTGTGTTTCAGTTTTGCCTCCATTTAGCTGCAAGCAGTTCTGATGTTTGGCACTGATGTTGAGAGAATCCAGCTTCACGGGGTTAAGGTCAGGGCATCCACAGCCATCTAACAAACCATTTTTAAATGAAGCTCTTGTTCTTTGTCAAGTCTGTCTCAAGGAGCAACCAGAAAGCTTAGAATCATTTACTTTTTTTCTTAGAAACTTTTTTTTTTTTTTTTTTTTTTTTGAGATTTTCTCTGTAAAGCTTAAGGGAATTGCCTTAACAATGAAAAGTATTATTTCTTCTTCTCCAAACTGTACAGCTGGTACTGTGCTTTTGGGCAGGTAGAGTTCTTTTGGCAAATCCAGATTCATCCTTCAGGCTGGCAGATGGTGATGAGTTATCCATCACTCCAGAGAATGGATTTTAACTGCTCAAGAGTCCAGTAATGGTGAGCTACAAATTTCTACAGCCCATACATGAGCTGGTTTGTGGCTGCACAGCTGTTGGAACTTTCCTGTGTTTCCTGTGAACAGTTGTTGAGCTGATTTTGCTTCTATGAGCTCAGCGTTGTATGTTAACATAGTTTGTAATCTTGCACGCTTCAGTAGTCAGGGATCATGCAGGTTTGGTGTGGTTTACCACATCATAACTAAACCGCTGTTATTTTTTAACTGAACTGATATCTTCTTTGCAATAACACCTACCCAAGACAGGGGCTAGAATTTTGACTGTCCTCAAAAAAAATAAATTTATGACCATGCAAACTATCATAAAATTCACTGAGCTTTTCAATTCGATGTCTGCGTGTATGTCAACAACAAAAGGGTCTGGAATATCTAAATGCACTAATTAAAAAGGGTTCGTATGTACTTCTGCGCATGTAGTGCACCAGCAGGTTGTGTGGTTTATAGAGGGGCTGATATACATACTTCATATTATTCAAATGTAAGTTTTAAGGGCACCTACTGTGATGTGAATCAAATTCATGTGGTTCTGTCTTCTGCACCAATAATGTTACTTTCATTGATCTAGCAGGGGGGTTATGCATGCATGTGCCCTCTGGGATTCGGTGCTAAGTAGCTGTTGTAAAGAATGTTTTGATTTTATTCAGATTTTCCTATTATGTTACTGTGAGCCAAACTAATCAATACTGTATGTGGCTTGTTAGAGCGCAAGAAGCAAAACAACAAAGATCTAAAAATATGCCCATCTCCTAGAGGAAACTTCTTAACTCAGTGTTGAGTCACATCATTAATGGAATTATTTGAAATGCAAATATTTGAACGCAAGGGAATTAACAAGTTGTGTCCAGCCAGTGCTTGAATTGGAAAAAATAAAGTGCCAGCACTCTCCCCTCATGGGGGGAGGGGTGATTAAAAATACATTTAATATATTGTTTGTATACTAACAATGCATACAATAGGTTCTATACTACCTATCAAGTCAATTCATAAATATTTAATTTCAAATCATTTTAACTAACCAGATTATATGCATTAATATTAATTTAGAATATAGACAAACCTTATATTACTGTAATTGTCCAGATTGTCAATTTTCATTTAAAAAAATAAAAAAAATAATACATACCATGAATCTATCAATTTTCCACTTCTATAATTCATAGAATTATAAGGGACATTATAAGTGACATCAAAAACCACAAAATCAATTACTTTAAGGCTATAAATGTCACAATCAGCTGCTGGGTCATTATTTAGAATAAAATAACTACATGATGTATCTCTGTCTCTGTCATTCACTCCGATAAGCAGTTTAAATCAGTGCATTGACTGAGTGCTGTCTGTCACTCAGTCAATGCACACTCACTCACTTTAAAAAAAAATATATTTTCATGATTTATCATCACAACTTTTCACAAATCTTTTATCAAATCACCTTAGGTTCACAAACATTTTTCAGTTTGTTTCTGTTGAATAAATTAATCTCTTTCTTTGTATCAACTCAAATTTTTAGTTTAAATGAACTCAAATTTTAAGGCAACCAGTTTAGGCTACTTTAAGTTAAACCAACAAACCGTTTATTTTTTTATTTATTTATTTTTTTTTTTATTAATCCGTTTTCTTTCCCCTCACCATTATGGTACCAAAATTCCAGTACAATATTCCAGTAACAGTAAAATTTCACAGTTCTCTGTACCAATTTCAATACCATAGCAAAAACTGGTGGAACTATTTTACTCTTTTATTTAACTATTTGAAAATAAAAATATTAATTAAATGAAATTAATGTATTATTAATGATGATAATAATTCTAAGTAAATAATACATTTAAACAGCATGTTCAAATGCTTTTATAATCACTGAAGTTGTTGGCTACATTCGGCGCCTGCTCATATCAACAGTTCTACAAAAACTCCTGTTATAATCAAAAAAGCTGCCTATACTGCACAATGAATCTCTTATTTACATTGTGTTTACACTATGTTGGTAATAATGAAAGGATTTGCGAATATGCAGAACTTTAAAGCGCACAGTGAATGAAAACTCTGGTGTTTTGAGCAGATTCTGACTAACTTAACCCTCTGGGGTCTGAGGATTTTTGGGGCCCTGGAGAAGTTTTGACATGCCCTGACATTTGTGCTTTTTTCAGTTGTTCATAAACATATAAATGACAAAAGTGTCATTACACTGTATTCAGCACAAACTAGGCTACAATAATATGTGAGGAACATGTATGTACATGTTTGTGTTTTTGAAGGAATAACGTTTATGCGTGGTTATTGAAAAAAACAAAAAACTCTGAAATAAGGACAAAAATTATATATTAAATCTGTGTTCACAAGACTTCTGGGTATTGGAGGTTGTAGACTAGAGTTTTTGCTTCAGAATGATGTAAAAATTATTCTGCCTACTCCTTCATATAAAACAATAGAGAGATTTAAATTTTGTAAGACACTTTTTGTCAAGAAACACAGTATGTGTGGAGGCGTGAATCATGTATAATGGGTGATTCTCACCTGAGAAGACAAAAGAATTGCATAATAATGACCTGAAATGACTTGCATAATAATGAGCTCTTTCAGTCAGGTAGGCTGTGAAAAAAACCTGTGAGACATTGATCATGTCTCAAGCTCATGGTGTATATCAAACATACAGAAAAAACAGCAACACTGTGAAATATTATTACAATTTAAAATAATGGTATTCTATTAAATTCTTTAAAATATAATGTATTTCTGTGATGCAAAGTGTCTGAACAATTATGTTACCTCTATGGCATTTCATATAGCCTTTTAGCTTAAAAGCATGCACATTTTGAGAAATATTGATGGATTCTCATGTTTATGTCAATTTTCTATACACAGGAGTAATATTTATTGTCATCACTATGAGCGCTGGATACTGTGTTTTCAATTCATACTTGCAGCCGGAGGGCGCTCTGTACACCTTTAGTCCACAAATTAATCTAAAGAAGGACAACCATGTGACTCTCCAGGAACTAACAGAGGCCAGAGATCGTTATATCATCCAGATAAACATTTTTCAAGACAGTAAATACACGATTGAGAAGATGAATGCATGCATTGCCTCAGTATTTGCCTCAGAATAGTGCTCGCTCCATGGGCGTGGCCGCATTAGCGGATAATGAGCTGAATCACGGATTTCTGACATGGCTCTCTTTTCATACAGATTACATAAACAGAGAATATTTGTTTTCGATTTGACTTACACGATTTAAAACCTGACATTTCAACGTTTTTTTTAGACATAAGTCTAATTTTTTTGTGATTAGTATTCACTAAGTTACAGTTCATTTTCTGAGAACTATCAGATTGGACTTTGTTCAGAGGGAGACGAGAGATCACGAATCATGTTAGTTTTCTTTATTTTACAAAAAGCACAACATTTTGTTTTTACTCTGAGTGTACACAAATAAAAAGATATTCCACAGATTAAAATGGTGTATAGCTCTTAATTGTATGTGCAACATTGACGGAGTATTTTGAGTCTCTTTCACACTGGTTAGAAAAAAACCGCGGGAGTTAAACACCTCTGATTGGCCATTGTGTTCACGCCCTCAACAGATATGTCTGTGATTGGCTGCAATGATCAATGCTTCAAAAGCGTGTTGTAAATAGAAACCTTTGACGCTCTTCACAGAGCGCTTTCACAAATTCACACAGGAGTGTTTGAAAGCAGCCACCTATCAGCGGGTACCGAATATACCCGGTACTCTGTACTACCGGTACTGCAGAAATGCTGGTATCATCACATTTTTAAAACTTCAGTACCCACTTGGTACCGAAGTACTGGTACTTTTTGATAACCCTACTCACCATATGGTGGCTGAAGAACATTAACTACCACCTTTTAATTAAAAAAGCCAATTGTCTTATTCGCAAAGCTATCACATCTTTACAACAGTGTTAACTCTTCAACATGCATGCACATTGGCTGGGCAATTATTTACAGCCTTTTTTTTGTATGATTTGTCCTAAAGAGGCCAAATTTTGTTGTTGTTTTGATCATTATTGTAATGGAAGTGTCAGGCAAACAGTTCGGGAGATTTTGGACTTGCATGACTAGAATAGCTTTTAATTTGGGTAATTGGAAAAATCGTAATGAGATCTTTTACATCTCAATTGCTTCTACATTATGTTAAAGGGGGATACGTTTAAGACTTTTGCTGCTCTTCAGATTTTTTTCCTGACAAAATACTGCAGTAATCATGCGTCTTTTAGTTTTAGGAATTCTACTGTATTACAGAAGTTTTATTTTATGTCTATTTTTATTTATTCTATAAGGAATTTTAGGAGATACTTTATTATTATTATTATTATTATTATTATTATGGACATTATAAGGCATAGTAAATTATAAGGCTGTAGCTATAAGGCAACATACAGTATTCTGCAAAAACAGGTTTTCGATCAATATTTAGACCGATCTCTGCTCTGTTTAAAGAGGCTATGGCCCGTTGAGATCTTTTTCAGCGTTGTAATTTTTGCAGATGAACCAGGATTGCCTTAGTTACCAGTACAAGTTAACATGCAGGAGAATACCAGAGACTTTCAAAAGAGGAGCATAGATTAAACTCTAAATAGTCCCAGCATAGCAATCCCTCTTTAAATGTTCTATAGTCATTGTGTACACTGACATTACAGAGACATCAATGTCTCGGCAACATGCTCTGAAAGAGGGATGTTGGCAGTTCAGATGTCCCATTGATTGTACTGAAAGATTCACAGGCCTACTCTGCTCTAAACAACAGCCTCAATGTCACTGCCCCATTCAAACAGAAGAGGATATTGGACATTAGTATTAGTATTCATATCCTTTGAAAGCCCTTGAAGACATGATCACTCATTTGTGGCAGTTGTAGCTCTACATTTGTAAAATAAATAAATGAATTAAAAAAGATATTATGTGTGTGTATATATATATATATATATATATATAAATTACCCCAAGCTTTACTCACCCTCAAGCCATCCTAGGTGTATGACTCTCTTCTTTCTGATGAGCACAATTGGAGTTATATTAATAAATATCCTGACGCATCCATCTTTATAATCTCAGTGAACGGAACTAATGAGTATGAAGCTCAAGAAAGGGCATCCATCCATCATAAACATACTCCACACAACTCCAGGGAGTTAATAAAGGCCTTCTGAACCGATGCATTTGTGTAAGAAAAATATCCATATTTAATGCAACGAATGGGAGACTCAGGCAGGGGATCCAAGTGCAGCGTTTATTTACAGTGAGAATGGTCGTACAGGCAGAGTCAATCAGGAACAAACAGGAACAGCAAGGGACAGGCGGAATCGTAGTGAGGGTACAGGCAGTAGATCGAGGCAGGCAGATATAATTCACAGAACGGCAGACAAGGCAAGGGTCAGGACAGGCAGCAATGGGTCAATAACGGGTAGCAGGCAGGAACAGTAACAACAGACAGACAGGATATAAATGCTTGGAATTGCTACAACAGTAAACAAGACTTTGCGGTGAGGTGGTGTGTGTGAAAGTCCTTTATAGTCCTGGTAATGCGTGGCAGCTGGGTGTGGTGATTAGTGTAGTGATTGGTGGAGTGAGTGCAGGTGAATGGCAGAGAGGATTATGGGTAATGTAGTCCGGGAACTGACAGGAACAGACGGTGATCATGACATTTAAAAAGTTATAAAGTAAAATATCTAGCTTCCACCAGACCGCCTTCGGTATTCAACGTACGAAAAAAGCATAACTGACGAATTTGAATAAGTTGAATACGGAAGGCGTAGGACGTAGTGTAAGTGTTTTGAACTGCGAGAGTTTTACACTTTCTTGGTAAGTTGAATATTGGATAAGTGAAAGTGTTTATTTACTGTTTTATTACATGCTTTGTAGTTTTTCGTATAGTTTTTCATGTTGATTAGGTTCCCCAGGTGTTTCCATTTACCACGCCCCCTTGTTATCTTGTTACGCTAGTCTCCCCTTTGTATGTATATATACTAGTGTAACAAGATAACAAGGGGGCGTGGTAAATGGAAACACCTGGGGAACCTAATCAACATGAAAAACTACGAAAAACTACAAAGCATGAAATAAAACAGGAAATAACTATTGTGTCCACAAACAGGGAATACATAACAGAGGGAATACATGACATCTATATTATTTGTGAATTTCCCAAATGTGAAATTACAAAAAGTCTGTTTGTATGCATGTATGTTTAATTATTTATTTATTTACGCAATTTTTACTAAAATTGCCAAATTATTGTTGCTTTATTGACTTTAGTATTGTTAAAGCACTGCAGGGGAAGGGGGGGAAAAGAGAAAATAGGACACAATAAAAAAAGACTAATAAAGAAGTAAACACTTCCAATCCAAGGTGTTATTTACTCTTCAGTTGTTGACTGTCTCAGATTAGCAATGTCAATTACATGCCACTTGATTGGAACTTTGATGACAGGACGTGTTCTTGGGTCGTGACCTCTGCATCACTTGTGTTGTTGTGCTTTTTATCTGCTGCCTCTCCAAGATAAGAACTGTTCCACAGCTGACACTGATTGCACATTTCTGGATAAGGTCTGCCATACACTGGCACCAGCTATAGTCCGAGAGGACAGACCTATTGCAAATGGCTACCAGGTGAAATACGGTCCCTATACCACAGATTTCGATTTTTGTGTAAACCGTTTTACTGGTGAGGTTGAGTTTTATTGGGTTTACTTCATTGCGTTTATTGGCATGATGTATCCGTTTGTTTTGAAAAGTCAAGGTCCAGAAAAATACAAAATATCCTGTTTGAGTTGAGCACAGCTGAGTTGAGTTGAATTTTGAGTGCATCTTTGTAAGTAATGTAACCTGCATCCTGCAGCATTTCTTTTTTCTATTGTATGTTAATTGACTGCCATTATACTGTATTTGTGTTTTATGTCTGTTTATACCACTTCTAAAGGATGTAAATGCATGAAGTAGCATTTGACAACAGTATTTACTGAGGCATGACAGTTGAATAACTAACGCTGAAGTGTCTCCATTGAACCCAGTCCACATCAATCAGCGCTTTCATCCCATTTCACACAGGAGTCACAGGACATGACTGCTCCATGCCGGCCACAGGTTGCACTTCCAACCCATGTGATCCGAAGGGCACTTCCATGTGCGAAGAGCAGCAGGGCAGTTTCAAGTGCATGTGTCACCATGGCTATACGGGCCTGTTTTGTGAAACTTCCATTCGTCACTGTGTTGAGGGATTGTGTCATCACGGATCAAAGTGTGTGGATCTCCCTCTAGGCTTCGTGTGTGAATGTTTGCCTGGTAAGAATGATTTCTTGCAGTCTGTCTCCTGCCAGTCCCCACACTTGCACTAAAGCATCCATTTAACCCTCATACTATTTTCATCTCTTCTCAGGGTTACAAGGACGATTCTGTGAGGTAAACATTGATGACTGTCTGGATAAGCCCTGTGGTGCACTCAGTATCTGTAAAGATGGTATCGGTGCCTATGACTGTTTCTGTGCACCTGGGTTCGTTGGTAAGCTGACCACAAGCAATTTTCTAGAGCAATTTTTCCTTTGTCCAGTTTTTTAACATTGAATTCCCCTTTGTGTTGAGCTGTGTTTAAAAGGCCTCCGGCCTCAAATCTGCTCCTGTATTGTAAGATATTAGATGACTGTCTGCTTATCAAGGAGAATTTCCTAAGCTATACATAACCCTGCCATCACATTTTCTGGCATTCATTTGACCAAGGAGACAGGGGTGTATGTGTGTGTGTGTTTTTTTTTTGTTTTTTTTCTTTCATAGCACCTCATCATTAGCTGTAGGTTATTTTATCTGAAGCGGCATTACTGCCCCTGTATTTGCAAGGAAATCCTTAATGAAATAAACCTTTGCCTCTCTTTTCAAGGTAATAACTGTGAGATTGAAGTAAATGAGTGTCTTAGTCAACCCTGTCAGAATGGAGCTTCCTGCTCAGACGAGCTTAACTCCTTCAGCTGTCTCTGCCCTGCCGGGACCACAGGTACATAATTCCTTCCTGTCATCGGAGTTTCACAGGCTGAATTTGGGTGGCAAAGGCCACACAGTTACATTTTGAAACTGACAACCATGTTTAAGTGTGGTATTGAATCCTTTAAATTATATTTCTGGGAGTTTACAGACTGTAGACTAGGAGCCCCCCCTGAACCTGTAATGGTAATAACCATAGCAACTTTATGGTCTCTTGCAGTCTTAAACAAGGAACATGGATGTTGTTGTATTTATGTATTTATTTTTAATACTGAAGTTGTATTAGTAGTAGTTGTAGTAAAAAAATTAAATGTCTTCTAAAATGTCTTATTTGTGGAACTTAAAGGTGAAGTGTGTAACTTCTTGTGTCATGTTAATCTTGAGTACCTATAGAGTAGTATAGCATCCTTCATATCTCCGAAAAGTCTTTAGTTTTATCAGATTTATAAAAAAAAAAAGATATGCTGTACCGAGTCTTTCCGAAGACAGCCGAGCTCCTGGAGGCGTGCCGTCGGCGAAGCTAAAGAGTGACGAGCACACGCAGCTTTTGTGTTGCGAAGCTATCAATGGTCAACAAAACAAATGTATTTAAACACACACAATACACCATCACATTATCCCTGGATAACTTTTGATTCATTATACGTTCGTGTTGTTTACATTATATGCACTTACGCGCTGACTGCCAACAAAACAGACATTTGATGCAGTTTTACTTAGCACCTGCGGTTCCGACTCATGACCGGGATCATTATCGCTGTGACCGCTCCATCTTTCAGTTTCAAACGATCTGTAAATCCAGCATCGAACTGGGCCTTGTTTATGAAACCATAAGAGCCGATCCTGAGGGCTGGAGCAGCCACGGAAAACACAAGATATTCACACAACTTTATCCTTATTTTGATAGTTAAGTTAAGGCAGTTTCTATGGTTATTTTAATGACAAATGTTGAGATGTAATGCGTGAGCACTAATCTCTCAGCTCCACTTAAAGCAGAACTCAGTAAGATTTGCGAAGCTCCACCTACAGTTTCCTTCAGTGAATCACACTGTCGTAAATACTCCAAGCGCAGCTCTGGACTACAATGACTACAACGCTCACCAGTGCAGTAGTTTTGCAAATACAGTACAAGAAAGAGGAGGTGGGTAATTTGCAAATACAGTACACTCGATGGAGGTGGGTCATTTTCGAAATTGTCTTATAAAGTCATAATATATACATTGTTTTTGAATTACCGCAAAGCATTTTGTCACTCTCGCGTGAACGTGAACATGAGGCGAGATTGTTTCGGGTCGGTGCAGCTCAACTTGCAAGTGCTGTATTCTGGCGTTGACGTGCCAGAGGGGGTTAGTGCTCGCCTCAAATACACCACTACAAGTCAATTAACCATTGTAAGGACTTAGAAAACTATTTATGAAGGTAAAAAAAGTTACTTAGTTCTGCTTTAACGCTGGGTTCTTTGGGAAGCAAGGTTATCTTTCCCTCACAACACACTTCTTTGGTGACATTGTTGATTTCGTGGTCTAAAAACAAAGTGATAAATTCTTTCTCGAGCAAGTCCTGTGCAGGGCTGCCGGCGGCAAATTCCGTAACCCGAACAAAGCACGTTAATGGGCATGCTCTTGCTCTCTCGCTCTGGTTGATGTTTGCACATGCTGTACTTGGCACAGAAATACTCCGTCATACGTCCAACTCATTTTTTGAAACTTTGGCCATGTTTAGCAAGAGAATCTAACTCTTTAACAGTGTAAATAAGTCAAAATGTATGAAATAGCATTAGACCCCCCTTTAATCATGGCCCCTTTTCACATT
>NC_063053.1:29900996-29920996 GCF_018812025.1 Megalobrama amblycephala | reverse complement strand
ATGCAGTTGAAAAGCACAGTAATCTGACAGGACAGGAAAGTTCATTTTTCTGAGGTGAGAGACTTTATTTTGTAACAAGTTACAAAAATAATGCTAGAATAATGACACAGGCATATAGCCTGACAACATCTCATCTGACAGCAGATACTGAATCAGCTTTTTTCTCAGGCACTCTTTAAACTGTGTCTGACAGAAGAGTCAACAGCTTTCATGCATGTCTTTCAAAATAAAAGTCTTGCGTCCGAAATATGTTTGTTGTTGTTTCTTTGACTACACATTCTGCAACCCACTCAAAACTGTCTTGTTACCCACTTTTGGGTTGCGACCCACAAGTTGAGGAACACTGATTTATTGTAGTGAGCCGTGCATTCATACACACATTATGGTATTCTTGTTCAGTTCATAGGTGGATCGAATCAGACTCAAATGTCAGGACTCCCTCTTGAGTGCTGTGCTCATTGACTATGTTATTCAGATCAGGAACTGCTGAAATCGATCTGCTTTGTGTATACACCTGTTTTGCACTGCTATATTACGTGCATTATTGGGTGTTTTTTTTGTTTTTTGTTTGCTTTTTGTTTTTTGTATGTATGATGCTCAGCTGGTCAATCCCGAGCACAGAATGCAGCTCATCTGAAATCGATAAGACAGCTCAGTCATTGCTGCTTATATTCAAACAGAGATCACACATCACACTTCCATTAGACACACAAATTAGGTTGTCAGGGATAATGATGATATCGGTTATTCTGTATTGAAATCGAGGAAAAAAGGTACTGACAGCCTCGCATGCTCTGTTGAGACATACACAGATAGTGTCTATGTGGGGGGGATTCTGGGCATGTTAACCTACCCTTTACAGAGCTGTCCTTTACTAACTGATCAAGTGTCTAGACTGTGGCTAAAATACAGGTGCAGTCTATGCTTGTGTTAATTGAAACTTGGAGAGTTCATAACAGCCAGATACAAACAATGGCATGTGTGTAATTAAGCAATCGAAGGCATGTTATTAATTTTCATTGTAGTTGTTCTTGCCTATCTGTCTCAAATATGTCAGTGTGTAATGGGTTCTTGTACTGTTTGATTCATATACATTTTTGTCTGATCCATTTCCTGCTGAGAAACTGTGGTGATCAGCTTCACAGTTACCAATTTTGTTCAGTTGACAATTATTATTATAAGGCCCTATTTTAACGATCTAAGCACATTGTCTAAAGCGCACATATACGCTCAGGGCGTATATGAATCCACTTTTGCTAGTTTAACAACGGGAAAAATGGCCGACGTGCCCGACACATGGTCTAAAAGGGTTGTCCCTATTCTCTTAATGAGTCATATTAGTGTTTTAGGCGTAACATGCAAAAAAACAATCAGAGTCTCATCTCCCATTCCCTTTAAAAGCCAGTTGTGCTCGCAACATGGTGAATTCGCTATTTACATGGCGGAATTTGCAAGTGGAAAAACTGAATGCTTCTCTAGCGAGGAAACGGATCTGCTCGTGTGCGAGGTTAAAGCATGTGAGCAGACTGGGACAAGCCCGATTTCCACCAAAGCATTTTTATCTTTATGAACACAATAATAATCTTTTGCTTGTAATCCTTTTATTTTTAATATTTGGCATGTTTGTGTGCTGCTGCCATGTGTGTGTAATAAGCAGAGTGTACACGCATTACGCACCCACCTTTAGGTGCATGTTACTAACGTGCTCTTTAAAGAACAAAAAATATTGCGCAACTGAAATAGACTGCGCCATTGACCAACTGAAACCTGGTCTAAAGTCAATGGCGCAGTCTATTTCAGGTGCCTCAAAATAGCAACACGCCAACAATGCACCTGAACACACCTCGTTTTCAGACCAGCACGCCCATGGGTGCACAAATGGGTGCAAATGCATTTGCTATTTATACAGCGTGGTGCAGGAATTGAAAATGATTACTGCATTGGGCTGAAACTATCAAAAAACACTTGCGTTGTGTGTATAATAGGGCCCATAAGGTGTGCTGGAGGCTGGTTTTAGCTAGTGACCAAGTTGACTACATGTCTCTCTCTGGCAGTTCTTCTACAATAACTAAATTATTTTGGTAATGGATCAGGATTGCTCATCTGATACCAGTTAAAAGATAAGCCAAACTAGTATTTTATTTTATTTATTTATTTATTTAAATTTTATTTTATGCCATAAAAAGTCAGAGTCAAGTTATAATTGTGATTGTTCAGATTCAATGGAGAAAAAAAAAATGTAGTCCACAAAGTAGTTTTAATTATTTCCATTTTTAAAATGTACATCTTTCTTAAAATGTTTCTTAAATGTACATCAAAATTGCAACTCCTTAGGAAACAACGAGTTGTTTGTTTGTGCCTTTTTCTTGGAAAAGTCATAGAAATTAATTGGTCAATTAGAGGTGACAGGGATGCTTTTGATTTAAATGTGAGAATAGAGGCCATTTATGTAATTGATCATGAGAATTTGTTGAGTAAACAATAAACAGTTGAACATTTTCCGTTGTTGTTGTTGTTTTTGTTGTGGATGGAATTGTATTTCTCATGCTGTATTTGGAATTTCAGGGATTAACTGTGAGTTGCTGCCCTGTGAGGCCGTTAATCCGTGTGATAATGGGGCAGAGTGCGTGGAGGAGGCTGATCCCGTCCTCTTCCCTCTGGGCTTCCGCTGCCGATGTCGCCAGGGTTTCACGGGGGCCCGCTGTGAGATCAACATAGACGAGTGCAGCTCCAACCCCTGTCTGCACGGCTTCTGTTACGACGGTAAATTCAGTAGTTATTTCTCAGCCTTGAACTCCCAAACTCAAAACATTTCCCTTCAGTCTCATTAGCACACGGGCACTCAGGAAAGGCACTCTTTGTGGAGCAAAGGCACTGTTGGTTTACCCCTTTGACAGTCTTGGCGTGACTTAGTTTAATAAGTAGTTTTATGAGACACAAGTTACTCCATTCAGTATGACCAGGCCACAGTTGCTTTGGTGCTCTTGACAAGTGTCTTGCTCCAGCTGTGAGCACGGATCCGTAAGGCATAAATGCTGCTTTGTAATTTGAATAATGGATGATAAATGACAGAGTTAATACAATCAAAGCCCAAGGCAGGGTGTTGTTCTCCCTCAGCAATCCAATAAGCTGTTTTTTGCCCTTTTGTGTTGCATCTCCTGCATAAATCATTACAAAAGCCATAGATCAAATACATGTTGTCAGTTAAGGATTACAGATTGCAAAGCACTAAATAGGCCTTTGCAATTAAGTACTTTAAAATTCACGTGGTGCTGCTGTATGTGTAGGCTAAATGATCATTTATTGCGCACAACCCTCTTAACCAACAGTGGACGGTATTCGGGAAACCTGTTTGAAAACAGTCTTTGTTATTGCATACGGCACTTACACCTTCACCTTTAAGACATGATGTTGATGTACATAGCAAAAAGCCTTTAAAATGAGGCATAAAAGATGCTTTCCAATTAACAGTAATTTATTTGGACGATGAAGTTTTAATTTCATGTTGTATAATGGTGAATGTCATTGCAGTGAGAGAAAGACAAACCTTGACTTTCAAAACTGAGTACGATTTTACAGTTTAAAGAGGCTATAAATTGCCCCCCTTAAACTAACAGAAAACACTTTAAAATTCAGTGCATGTTGATATCCTTTTTGTCTAAATACTAATACTTTGCTATTAACCTACTAACCATTCTGTTTTAGGTTGGATCATTGCAGGATTGTAATGAACAGACTTTAATGCTTCTGTCTTAAGTTTTACTGTTTTCCAGAAGTCTTTGCAGTGATTTTTAGAGAGCCTAAGGCAAGGTTACTGTAAATAATGTACTTTTTAGACATTACATCTTGACACATTGCATTTTCTCCATTTTTAAAATGGCCTCAAACTACTAAATTTTTTATCTTTGCACTGCAGAAAATAAAAATAATCACAAATAAATTGAAAAAAGTTTTAAAATGAAGGCAGCATGATTCCTTAATGTTCTTGACTTGAATGTACTTTTGCCAACTTGGATTTGTTAAATGCTCCTTAATGTCTCCTTAAGTCAGTATAAGCTCTTGCGATGGCAACTGCAGATCTGTTGTTCAGCAAATTTTCAATTAGCAATACTTGAAACGTTCATTTGTCTTCATAATGCAGTTTTAAATGACTGCTTGGTAAGGCTTCTTGTCTCTGAAGCAGAAGACCTCTTAAAACGTAATGTGGGAGTCAATAAACATCAATCAATCACCACACACCAAAAACTAGCAGTGATCATGAAAATAAGAGCATAATTTATAAAGTAGAAACCCAAGCATTTAAGAATTTAAGTTTCATGCTGGGAACTCAATGTGTTCTATATGAAAGAGTTTGTCCATATACTGATGTGGCTAAAGACTTCATCTCATGTGAGTGTACATCATTTTAAAGACATTTTTCAAAAGTGCTATTAATGAGTCTAACTTTAATGCATAAAATTGACAACACAATTCTGATAAGCATATTAAAAGTATATGCTATGCCAGCAGTTCTCAACTGGTTTGGCTATGGGACCCACATTTTCCCATGGTCATTAGGCTGCGACCCAAAAGATTTTGAACCAATTTATTTCTCAAAAAGGTTAACAAGATAAAATGTGTCTCTTTAAACCAAGCCAGAAGATACGGGTGATTTGCTCTTTAGTGAAGTGAGATATACATACAGATACATTTGCACAATTGGGCATTGTGAGCACAGTATAAAGGCTGACAGGATTGTTTGTTTGTTTTTTTTAGGTGAAATATTTTTTTATTTCATAACAAGTTATGAAAATAACATTAGAATAATGATACTCACATATAGCCTGACAAAATCTCATCTGACCACAGATGCTGAATCAGGTTTTTCTTAGGCACTCTTTACTTAAACTGCATCAAGAGTCAACAACTTTTACACACATCTTTCAAAATAAGTCTTGCATCAGGAAAACATTTAAAATTAAGTAATTTTGTTGTAGTTTCTTTGACGACACACTCAAAATGATCACCCCACCAGTTGAGAAGCACTTTGCTATGCTACACTGAACTGTGCTGTTATGCTGTTAATATCTTATACTATACTTGTAGCTTACTTCTAATTACTTGCCATTTAGCAGATTTTTTTTATCCGAACTGACATGTAGTTCAATAATTGCACTCCCAGAGCAACCTGCAGTTTAAGTACTATGCTTTGAGGTAAGATGGTGACAGAGATGAAGGACGATATTGTAACCAGGCAACCGAGTATTCCTCGTCCACCACTTGGAGTCCAACCTGCAGCCACTTTGTCTTGTCTCCCATCATCTCCAATTCCAACAATCTCTGTCAGTTTACTCGTTTACTTCCTCCCAGACTGCACCAGCAAAAACAGCTCCACACATGTAGTCCCTCAAGGCCTGTCCGCCATATAGGAGGTCTGCAATCTGCTGTGTTTGTGTGGGAAGAGAGTGAGAGAGCAAGGTGTATCTCTTGAGCAGCTGGTGTCAGTAATACGGGTGCCACTCTGGACCCCGAGCATTTAATGAGAGTAATCGCGGGTACACGCACAAAGACAGAGTGGCAGCATAGATTACGTGGTAAATCTAAGGGATAATGAAGAATCCTGGGACTCGACGCAGGCCGTGTAATAAATTTGCAGCTGTAAGAACCCACAATTACCTCTGTCACAGGCTGCTGTTTTGCAGCAGAAAGGCAGGAGATGCATTTCTCCTCAACGCCATTAATGATTAAAGGCTTGTGGAATGGGTCATTAGGTTTCGGGTAAGTCAGATGCAACGCAAAGACGGTGGACAGCAACACTCTTGTAGCATTTGTAAAAGAGATCGCTACACAAGCACACATTTTACATTTAATTGGACAACACTGTTTCCAGCTGCTGGGGTGAATATAAACGACCGTGAAATTTCACAAGCAGAGAAAGTCAATTTTACTGATTAGCTTTAGAAACAAAGTTTAGACAAAAGTAAGAATATGATGAGAATATAAGTCTTTTGACTTCAGTGTCTGTGGAGGGAAATATAGAGTGTAAAAAATGAGGCTTTTGTAGAGCTTACGAAATTGAGTCAACAGTATTTTAAATGGCAAGAATAATATTACTATTTTTACTGTATTGTTGATGAATGTTATGAACAGTTGTATATTTGTAGTGTTGGGTGATTTTGAGTGGATGTTTAAAGAGTTAGTTCACCCAAAAATGAAAATTCTGTCATTTATTACTCACGCTCATGCCGTTCCACACCCGTAAGACCTTCGTTCATCTTCAGAACGCAAATTGAGATATTTTTGTTGAAATCCGATGGCTCTGTGAGCCCTGCATAGGGAGCAATGACATTTCCTCTCTCAAGATCCATAAAGGTACTAAAAACATATTTAAATCAGTTCATGTGAGTACAGTGGTTCAATATTAATATTATAAAGCGACGAATATTTTTGGTGCGCCAAAAAAAACCAAAATAACGAATTATTGAAGCTTCGGAGCATAATGAATCAGCATGTCGAGTCCGTAGTTCGGAGCACCAAAGTCACGTGATTTCAGCAGTTTGGCGAATCATGATTCGATACGCAGATTCATTATGCTCCGAATCTTCCTGAAGCAGTGTTTTGAAATTGGCCATCACTAAATAAGTCGCTATTTCAGGGTTTTTTTGGCGTACCAAAATTATTCCCGTTGCTTTATAATATTAATATTGAACCACTGTACTCACATGAACTGATTTGAATATGTTTTTAGTACATTAATGGATCTTGAGAGAGGAAGTGTCATCGCTCCCTATGAAGGCCTCACTGAGTCATTGGATTTCAACTAAAATATCTTAATTTGTGTTCCGAAGATCAACGAACAAAGGTCTTACGGGTGTAAAACGGTACAAGGGTGAGTAATTAATGACAGAATTTTCATTTTTGGGTGAACTAACCCTTTAACTATGATCCTGCATCAGCATTTCATAACTATCCCTGAAAAAGATTAACATTGTACCTACATCATCCTTGAACGATAGTGTTTGTAAAACACAATCATAAGAACTTGACACCATTGTGTCTGTACATGTTTGTTATATGTTTCTAAAATTGGAAACTATTTCATATCTTCTAAGGTGGTTATTGTGTCTTTGTGTTTCCTGCTACAGCTGTGGATGGTTTTTACTGCTTGTGTAACCCTGGTTACGCTGGAATGAGATGTGAGCAGGACATCAATGACTGTGTTAGCAACATGTGTGAAAACAACTCGACTTGTGTGGACCTCCATCTGGTAAGGACATTTAATCGTCAACTAACTGTTAGTTTCCATATACAGCTCTTAATGAAAGAACAACAGCAGTTCTTAGAATAATACATATGGGAACTAAGTATAATAACCACTAAAGCACCGTAACATCTGTCGTTAAATGATTATTGTTCTCTGTGCAAAGCAATTAATAATATTTAAGTCATTCCTTGGCCCACCTGAGAAATTACGTATCTGGCATAGTAATAATAACATACTGGCCTATGGTGACAATGCTGTTTTTCTCCACAAACCTCTACAATTAATTAGCTCTATTTTAATCATTTAAAATATATCATAAAATATAATGCACAAATTCTGTTTGCATATAATTTCAGTCTTAGGTATGTTATGTGTTTTTGGTTTTTGCTAACTTTGGTTTTTGTTTTGTTTACTGAATTCCTTTTAGACTTCTTTCTTATTGCTGTTTTGCATACTGAATTGTGTTTTGGTCTTTTCTTTCTGGCATCTACAGTGCTGAGTGCAACAGTCGGGGTCTGAAAGTACAAACCCGATTCCAAAAAAGTTGAGACACTGTACAAATTGTGAATAAAAAAGGAATGCAATAATTTACAAATCTCATAAACTTATATTTTATTCACAATAGAATATAGATAACATATCAAATGTTGAAAGTGAGACATTTGAAATGTCATGCCAAATATTGGCTCATTTTGGATTTCATGAGAGCTACACATTCCAAAAAAGTTGGGACAGGTAGCAATAAGAGGCTGGAAAAGTTAAATGTACATATAAGGAACAGCTGGAGGACCATTTTGCAACTTAATAGGTCAATTGGCAACATGATTGGGTATAAAAAGAGTCTCTCAGAGTGGCAGTGACTCTCAGAAGTCAGGATGGGCAGAGGATCACCAATTCCCCCAATGCTGCGATGAAAAATAGTGGAGCAATATCAGAAAGGAGTTTCTCAGAGAAAAATTGCAAAGAGTTATTGTCATCTACAGTGCATAATATCATCCAAAGATTCAAAGAATCTGGAACAATCTCTGTGAGTAAGGGTCAAGACCGGAAAACCATACTGGATGCCCGTGATCTTCGGGCCCTTAAACGGCACTGCATCACATACAGGAATGCTACTGTAATGGAAATCACAACATGGGCTCAGGAATACTTCCAGAAAACATTGTCGGTGAACACAATCCACCATGCCATTCGCTGTTGCCGACTAAAACTCTATAGGTCAAAAAAGAAGCCATATCTAAACATGATCCAGAAGCACAGGCGTTTTCTCTGGGCCAAGGCTCACTTAAAATGGACTGTGGCAAAGTGGAAAACTGTTCTGTGTCAGACGAATCAAAATTTGAAGTTCTTTTTGGAAAACTGTGGCATGGGCAGCTTACACATCTGGAAAGGCACCATCAATGCTGAAAGGTATATCCAAGTTCTAGAACAACATATGCTCCCATCCAGACGTCGTCTCTTTCAGGGAAGACCTTTCCAACATGACGATGCCAGTCCACATACTGCATCAATTACAACATCATGGCTGCATAGAAGAAGGATCTGGGTACTGAAATGGCCAGCCTGCAGTCCAGATCTTTCACCCATAGAAAACATTTGGCGCATCATAAAGAGGAAGATGCAACAAAGAAGACCTAAGACAGTTGAGCAACTAGAAGCCTGTATTAGACAAGAATGGGACAACATTCCTATTCCTAAACTTGAGCAACTTGTCTCCTCAGTCCCCAGACGTTTGCAGACTGTTATCAAAAGAAGAGGGGGTGCCACACAGTGGTAAACATGGCCTTGTCCCAACTTTTTTGAGATGTGTTGATGTTATGAAATTTAAAATCAACTAATTTTTCCCTTAAAATGATACATTTTCTCAGTTTAAACATTTGATATGTTGTCTATGTTGTATTCTGAATAAAATATTGAAATTTGAAACTTCCACATCATTGCATTCTGTTTTTATTCACAATTTGTACAGTGTCCCAACTTTTTTGGAATCGGGTTTGTAAAAATCCTATTCATTTTCTCCATAGGGGAATAGATTTTTAAAGATAACCTTCAACTTATTATTTTTTTAATAATCATTTAACAGTGTAATTCCTGGTGGAAAAACTACATTAGCCATGATTCTGCTTAGAAATCCTATCTGATCTGACCAATCAGAGAAGCGAGACAAGCAAATTGCACCAAAATAATTATTTTTGCGCCTGTCCACTCCCTTGTATCACTGAGAATACATACAATAATAGAGTTAGTCTCCCTACACTCTCAATCAGCAATAACAGCTTTAAATTATTAGTTTTATATTTATCTTGCACTTTTAAAGGGGTTATAAACATCAAAAAACATCCTGTTTTAAATGTAATAAGCAATATTCTATCAAGTTTTTGACCCTCTCTTTCAAACACTCCGTCTTTATGAACATGCCATATTCAAGACTTGGAAGTAAATGCCCACTGCTTTGATTGAGTAACAGTTTTGCATATTAAAATATTTTTTAGCATCCCCACCATTACACGTGTGTAATTGTTTTGAAAACTTTCAATGTTGAAAAGTGTCTTCTTGTTACATAGTTGAAACATTTGCCAACAATGTAAAACATTTATGCATATTACACATATCACATAAGTCTTGGTTGTGGCAAATAAAGTTTAAGGTCTTTGGAGTTAAAGGTGCAATAGGTGATCTGGGAAATGCTAACTTTAGCCTGCTAGCATTGAATGCATATGATTCCACCCTCCATTTCCTCCGAGGAGGCAAGGGAGGCAGTGCCTCCTCTAAAAAAAAAAAAAAAAATAGTATGAGAATGTAATCCACAGTACATATCAAATGATCTGTATCAGACAAAGCTACAGTCAGATTCAATATAGTCGGCACTGCATCATATTTTATTTTCATTCTCACTGAAAAGCCTGTGGTGAACTGTGTCTTGTTTGAAAACAAATCCACAGTAAAATGAAGCAAATAAATTATCATTGTCTTAAAGCCTATACAAACCAGGACAAATATCGCACACGTTTATCGCCAGCGTTTTTCGAGACGTTTTTTGTGTTCATACCCAATCGATTTTCACTGGCGATGCACAGAGTGAACGTGCAAATTCACTCCCTGACAGTATATGGCGCTTGTGCTTAACGGTAGTGCAAATAAACATATTTATGATATTAGTTAAAGTCATTAGTATGTTGATGTTCAGTTATTTCACTTTAATGGCAATGAAAATGACCTATTAATTGCAATTAAAGTGAAATTGCTGAACCTAAACATACAAGCTTGATAAAAAATGCTCATTTTAGAAGAAAATTTCAGACAGCACTTAGAGGCTTTTGCATCTGAAGTCTTCATATACAGTCTGTGCGGCGTGTTTTAAAGAGAAGTGTGCACAGTTGCTCATGCGATCAGCTGGTGACATGGTGATCAAAATAAAAGCTCAAGGATTTATCTTAGAAATTAGTAGGTTACAAACTAGTATTTTAGTTTCCCTTTACTGTTGTGTAAAGTAGCCTAACTAAATTTTAAAAAATAATTTATTTTAGAGTGCATTTGTTACAATAGCCTATATGGATATTACTGTCATATGAATAATTATATAGGCCTAAAACATTATTATATTATTATTTTATTGTAATAATTGTTTGAGATCCTAAAACACCTAAAACGATGTAGACTTTATATCACAACTAAAAAGATGTTTGAACCCTCTTAATGTCCAGGTCCAAGTCAATGCCATTTCTTTGTTCAGTGTGTACACTGTACATGGGTTGAAGCTCTTAATTTTGAGCTTCCAAAGTGCACCAGATTGATGCATTTAACCTTAAAATGTACAAAATTTTCTTCCGGGGGGGGCATGCCCCCGAACCCCCCTAGAGCTGGTACACAACAAAGTTTTACAAACTCCAGTGGGAAATAATGTAGCCTACATTTTATGAACTTTACTCAAGAATACCACTACAAATCTCCTTTCATGTCAGTAAAGCTGTTAACAGAAAATGTCATTGGACAAAATCGATTTGTGCTAAGCCCCGTGCTTACAATGTCTTTTCGTGCTACAATTCAATGATTTTTCAAAATAGTCTAATAGTTTAATAGCTTTTTGTAGTTAGGCCTACTGGCTAGTTATTTTGGTGAATTGTATTAAAACCAAAACCAGACCAAAAATCCTAATAATAAAATTAAATCATAATATTTATTAATGTAAAATGTGAAACCCACAACAATAAAAGAAAATCAAAAATGTACTGTCCCCATTTTTAATAAATAGATAACAACAAATGAGATTTTGGTGGTATTTTGACCACTCAAATAGGAAATGTCCCCGGTTTCCATTTCAGAAATCTGGTCACGTTACTATATACAGGTATCATGTTCAGCTGCGAGGTTTCTCTGAATGATGTTCATGAGAGGTCTGTAATCTGGGTCTGTATGAAAGGTGTTTATTGTGAAAACTGGTGAGAATGGCACACTTCGCACTGCTCGAGGATCAGGCAAGAGCGCGTCTTTAAACAGCGGCATGTCTGCCGAGAGTGACGTAAGCCTGTAAAGCCCTGGATACACTGCACGATTTTAGCAATCCTATAAGATCATTACTTTATCACACTGTGCGACATGGATCTACTAAACTTTGGTACGACATGCATGTAGACTGTATGATGATGACACCTATTGACTCGTAGGCTATGATGCAAGTTTCTGTAGAAGAATAAAACATCATCAGCATGCGCTAGTGGTAAACAAAACACTATGTTGAATCACACTTTGGCAGTTGTTGTTTTTATGTGTGCTCAAAATAAAAAGGAAGCAGCGAAAGAAGAAGGGAAATGAGCTTGAGGTAAGCAGTTTTAAGTTTTAGCGCCATGTCGCTTTGATTTCATGTCGCATTTTTATTGGCTGGTCAGTAGACGTAGGACGTAGCAGCAAACACACTGTGCGTTGATCATGCTGAATTTCTGACACTGTCAGAAAACTATCGTAGGCTATCTTTGGTCGCAAGACCGGGAAAACGGCTGTCTTTGAACCTCTCTCACTGTACGACGTAGGACCACCGATTAAGAGCCACGATCCCAGAAATCGCCACGATTGTTTCACGATGGTAATCTTTCGTCTGGGACAGCCAAAAATCATGCAGTGTATCCCGGGCTGTGCGCGGAAAGCCCTTATATGGACACGGTTTGGGCGTGTTTTATGCAAATGACTAACCTCATGCACACGGTTGCTCATTTAGAATACTCCAAATTCACTAAAATAAGAACGAAGTTAACAACAAATTCATGTGCGTACGAACGTGTTGTGAATCATGAGAAGTTCTCCTGTGCATACAAATATGAAATAATCCACGCAATTATTAGTGAATGAGACCCAATGAATGGAAAATGTTTTTCATGCACATCTTTTTTTCACATTAATGTCCCTGGTCTTATTGTGAACAGTTCATCAGTGCATATTATAAGGGGGAAAAAAATATTTGTTTTCATAATATTTCATCAGAGTACTTTATCCACATTTTCTATTTTACTGATATAACCAAATTTCTGAGAAAAAGAAATATTATATGTCTAAATCTTTCATATTTTCACAGTCCATTCTTTATTTTAGTTGGTAATATATCACATTACTGAAGATGAATATGTAGTAAATATCATTTCATGTTGTCTTTCAAAAAAAATTTAACATATAACTGTGTGCAACATTATTTGTATCCTTTTTTTGTTTATTACAGACACTGTCAAATCAGTCAGGACAAAAAGTTTAGAGTCTTATTCTTTGAGTAGCAGTTTTGTTCTGTAGATTAAGCTTGTGTTACCTCACAATCTCTGAGAACAAAGAGAGGGGCAATGAGAGCAATCAGTGGCTCAGAAGCCTGTGTGACATGCAGTTGTTTGGCTCTGATCCCAAATCGGCTTTTCCTTCCCTCCAGCAAACCCACTCTAATACAGCCAGAAAGAGAGATACCAGCCTCTGTGCTCTCATTTCACACACTTCTGCCCCTCCCTAGCCTTTCTCTTCTTATTTATCTCACAGACTTTCTCTTCTTTTCCTCTATTTTTATTCCAGGAGCTCTCTGAACAGAACAGGAGGGCAAAAATAGTTTATCATTTATTCATGATGAATAATGCAACCCTGGGACAGGGTTTCTGAATGGAGAATGCAATTGGGCTATTCATGGCATCCCTCGAAACCTAGAGGTGGGCGGTTTGTAGGCTGTTGTCCCGTGGACAGAGATGCAGGCGGGGATATTAGCCCTCTTGCATGCTGGGTTAATTAATGATTTGAGTAGCTATTTTGCATTAGGATATGAGATCATCTCGGAGATGCATAGAGAGAGTAACCTTGACAAAAGACGATCCAATGTCTTTGGCTTTGACAATTCGAGAAAAACACATTTGATTTGACTAGTTCTTTGTGTTAAAGGGTTAGTTCATCCAAAATTGAAAATTATCCCATGATTTACTCTCCCTCAAGCCATCCTAGGTGTATATGACTATCTTCTTTCAGATGAACACAGTTTGAGTTATATTATATCCTGACTCTTCTAAGCATTATAATGGTAGTGAATGGGGAGGCGTGATTTTGAAGCCCCAAAAATAATCCATACAACTTCTGAAGCGATGCAATGGATTTTTGTAAGAAAAATATCCATATATAAAACTTTATAAACTAAAAAAACTAGCTTCCGACAGACAACCAATACTGCACAAGTTGACTTGCGCCACAAGAGTAACCCCTGACGTGATGTATGACGTAGGATGTAGCAGTATCGTAAGCAAACTCATGCTCCTCTTCTCTTATATCGAAATCCTCCAACAATTCTCTACAATTTCTCGTTTTTGACGGGTGTTTTGTTTTGCTCTATCCTCTAAGTCAGTGGTTCCCAAACTGGGGTACGCGTACCCCTGGGGGTACGTGAGGTGACAAAAGGGGGTACGCGAACAAAATGCTGAGAAGTTCATTTAATTCTACCTTAAAATAATATTAAAATCGAGCATGTATTTCTAACTGCCAAAATGTCATAAATCCAGCATTTAATCTAATTACCTCATCATTTGCAGTCAAAAATGACTGTATCCACACAAGCAGCATGCATATGATAGATTGCGTGCAGTCTGCTAATTTAAATTGCGCTAAATTACTGCCGTTCTCGACAATGCACCTTTGTAACAGTAGGGATTTAGCACTTACTCACATGAAGAAAACAAATATAGACACAGATAATGGATTAATTTCGATTTAAGACTCAAACTTTCTCCGATACAAAAACATACCTTGTGTGAGTTCTTGTATTTAATGATGATAAAGAGCAAGAACGCACTTGTTCCGAAATATCCACATGACTGCAAACGTGACATTATTATACAACAGGTCAAAAAACAAAACGTACATTTTAAACACAGTACTGTCAGTATTTACTCTATTTGGCAATGAAAAAATAGTTCTAACGAAAACCACAACAGAACTACAACACATGTCTGTGTTTCGCGAACAATTCTGACGGCTTTGAACGAATCGTGAGAGTCAATGATTCAATGATTCATTCACAGCCACTTGCTTCGTTAATGAATGAATGACTCGATGACTCACTCATAAAAACAGTGACTTGCTGCCACCTACTGGCGGTTTTAGTTTAATATTTAAAAGTTTTACTTAGTTTTACCATCATTGCATATTTCTCTGTTGAACATTTTTTATTTAAAACAGTATTTATTTTATCAAGTTATTCAGAAAGGTAAAAAATGCACTGGAAAATCAATTTAGGGGGCAAATATTGTTCCTTAATGGTAAAGGTGTGACTACAGTCTAAGTGGAAGAGAGGGGGTAGGCGGAAGGATGGTAATCCCTTTAGGGGGTACTCCAAGCTAAAAAGTTTAGGAACCACTGCTCCAAGTCATTCTTCCGCCAGAAAGCTAGTTATTATAGTGAAAAAGTTTTAAATATGGATATTTTTCTTACAAAAACCCAATGCTTCACTTCAGAAGGCCTTTATTAACCCTCTGGAGCCATATGGATTATTTTTATGATGAATTGATGCTTTTTTTGGGGGGCTTCAAAATCGCGCCCTTCATTCACTACCATTATAAACCTTGGAGGACTAAGGGGCCGTTCACACAGAACGCGTCTTTGCGTCTAAAAATGCTTGAGGTCTTGAGTCGCACTTTTGAGACGTGATAAAATAACGGAAATAATAGCAATAGGCAAACAGCAGAATTGACAGATACAAGTTTTGACATAGAAAAAAAAGAAAATATGATAATAATGAGCGCCTACTCCGCCATGTTGCAATCATATAAAACAGTTGTCATGCCAACTTGCTACTGTAAACAGCTCGCAACGCTTGCCCCGCCTCCGTGTTCTTCTGATTGGTCCACTGTTTTGGAACTGACATTGATGAGCGGCGCTGCGTGCAAAAGTTGAAATTCTTTTAACTTGACATGGCGTCTTAAAAACGCGGCGCTCATGTGTGAGGCACTGCAAGACGTGAGACATGAGCGTAACGGTCATGCACGTCCGTCAAGCGCGTGTTTACATAGAAAAACAATGGGAAAGTAGCGCATTGGAATAGAAAAACGCGTTCTGTGTGAACGGCCCCTAAGGATATTTTTAAATATAACTCAGATTGTGTTCATCAGAAAGAAGAAAGTCATATACACCTAGGATGGCTTGAGGATGAGTAAATCGTGGGATAATTTTCATTTTTGGGTGAACTATCCCTTTAAGGTATTCACAACATGCATTTCTTTTCTTCTCGCTATCTATGTTTCCATCCACCTATTTTATGCGAATTTGGGGATATCGCATAAAAAACGCTGGAATAGAATAATGCGCATAAAATCTAAAAATTCTAATATCCGATAAGAAGACATGCGCATAAACTACATTGGAATGCATTTATCAAATAAATCCCTCGATTCGTAACAAAAATGTCACAAGACTTTGCCTCAATGGATCATATGATTAGATAACCAGACTAAGCAGCGAATCAATAGACCAATTTGGTGTTTGCAAACAGCGATGACGTTTTTTATGGGCGGAGCCTACCTGGTTGCAGAAAATGACAGTTGAGCAGTAGCAGTCTATGGAAGCCACGAAATAAAAGAATAAAAAAAAGTTAATTTCGAGTTTATATCTCACAATTCTGACTTTTATTTCTCGCAAACCTGAGTTTATATCTCACATTTCTTACAAAGAAAAACAGAATTGTGAGATATAACGTACTCGTTATCCTGTCTTTTCTGAATTGCAATTTATCCCGCAATTCTGACTTTTTTCCCCTCAGAATTGTGAAATAAACTCACAATTGCGAGTTATAGTGGCCGAACTGGGAGTCATAAACACGCAAATGCAAGAAAAAAAGTCAGAATTGTGAAATAAAAATTTTATAGACTATGTTTAAAAGTTATCTATGTAAAATGTTATAGGTTTAAATATTATTTCATGCTGTAACTGCTATGTATGTATGTCCTCTGAACTGCATATGTGAATATTATGTAGACTTACTGTTTACATCACATTCCTGCTTTAATAGTAGACTAATCCTTGCAGGTGTCATCAGTCCAGTCTGTGAAACGTCTCCGTTTAGCTTCAAGGGACGTTTTCAACGATGGTTTTCTTTAAAAATGAAGACTATATTTTTTTGCATTCCGATTCCAACATCCAGAGGCACAACAAAACGTTTTTCTCTTATTCTGTGGATTTTGCACATTTTCCTCCAATTGCTACCGCTATTTTTCTGCAACCACTATGCGCGCGCAGCTGCAAGTGACGTAATTGTGACGTCTGCTCCAAAGAGGTCTATTTTATTGCACATCTCAAATGTTGGTTTGGTCATACTGAAATAGCCTGAGCCAAAGTCTGCCATCAAAATAGTTACTGTATCTACCAGAACTGTCCCACATGATTGTGTTCCCAAACAGCAGGCATCCACCTCCCAATGCAAGATGAGTTTATCGTGTTTCGTCTGCACAGTCTAAGGTGCAAGTAATTTATAATGTATGAAAAAAGATCCACAGTGGCTTCCCCGACTGCAGCAACTTCTATTTCTATTTCAGATATTTTGTGACATTTTCCTAGGAAGTGACGATTTTGTTCTCTTGAACACATGGGATGGAAACGGTGCTTCATTTGCAAATGGTTTATATGCGATTTTACAGTTTTGCATATCAGTTAAAATCTTAACTTTATATAAGCTTGTAAGTTCATGCAAGGCTTATGAGGTGACTGCAGTCATCATGACAATGCATTCAAAGCCACGTCACACTCAAAAGTAAATATTTGATCTTGCATACAAATACAGTATAAAAGAAGAGATTTAAAAGAAATATGGAGCAATTGTCATCTGGCATGTTTACAGCCTGCAATAAAGTTTTAGAATGGCATCAATGTGTTAATAGCCTCTATATGCTCAATGGTAGGGTCAACGCATGAACGCTTCAAAAGATTGTTCTACTGTAACAGGTTCGAAATCACTGATTGGGAAATGGTTTAGCCACCATGTAATTGAGCTCTTAAATTCCACGTTTCCACATGCCGATTATATAGCAGAGGACGTGGGACGGGGAGAGAGGGTGGCTGCAGAAAGTCACATGGGAGTGCATTACTTCCATACAGTCAGTAAATTAGATTGACCTTTCTTTCTCTGTGTGAAAATGCGGATCCTGTCATGCTGGTTTGCCAACAGGAGTCTCCACCTGCCCGATACGTGGGTCTCTGGAAGGACAAACATGATAGACAACAGAGCTAGGACACGCTTATCTGATGCAAATGATCTTGCTTTGAATATTTGTGAACTCGTTAAATTGATTGAATTCAGAGGCATGTGGAGAGCAGTGGTGACGTGGGGACATTTTTCAAAGTATTCAGCAGCTTTTATGGTTCCACTCTATGGTGGTCTTTCTATAATAAAAACAGCTTCTTTGCAAAGTTTTCACAGTGCAATGAACTCTTAGTGTATCTCCGATCAAGGACAATTTGATTCGTTTAACATGCATGTACAAAGAGTCTATTCAGTTTGGTAATATGTCAAATATTAATTTTGCAGACACTTTTTTTTTTTTTTTTTTTTTTTGCCAATTTACATTTTATCAGTACACATGATCCCTGGCAATCACATCCATTATCATGGAATCAGTGGAGCTAAAGGAACAGGATTTTGAGACATTAGATCATTCCTCACTCTTTTCACTTTACAACCTCAACACAACACTCTGTTTTATATCACCATAGCACCTTTTTTTTCTGAACTTGTCTTTGTTGAAAGGGCTGTTGCAACATTCCCCTTGAGCATAATGGTGCTATGAAGTGTGTGTAATGGCCCAGTGTCCTCTGTGTTCTCTTAAGACATAACAAATCACTCCATTTGTAGACCTCAATCCTCATCTTCTCTGCTCATCTATTTGCTGTATTCTCTCCATCTTTTTTAAATTGTCAAATCCACTGATGTAGCATCTTCCTTAACCCTAGAACATTGGCAATCCAATTTTCTCCTACATTTTTCATGTATTGTGGACTTTTACAGGAGTTGCTGCAGTTAAGATGCTCGTTTGAAATGCAGCTGTTAGCTGTTGTTTAGTTATAGTAATAGTTTTAGTATACATTATTTTCATTTTATATTTATTTATTGTTTATTGTGATTATCAGTTTGCACTACAGTATATAATTTCATAAATAACATAGATTCCATGATAGCAAGTTGCAATAAAACATGACCAAAAAAAAAGCACTTTTAGCAAACAGCAAATAACACATAAGGCTGTTTTGTGTGTAGTTTGTTTTTAAAGTTGTTCAAATAAGTTTTAAATGCGCCTTCATAATCATTTTCAGTGATTATGTTTTGTTTGCTGTCTTCCCAGCATGTGCTGGAGCATTAAAAATTAATATGGTTCTAACTTTTGACTTATTGCCAACAACTGTTGTTGTTATTTTTGTCACGTTCAGTAATAGTTTAAGGGGGTGGTTGATTAAGATTTCCCTTTTTTAACTTTAGTTAATGTGTAATGTTGCTGTCAGAGCATAAACAACATCTGCAAAGTTACGACGCTCAAAGTTGAATGCAAACCGAGATTTTCTTTTGAAGAATTCTGTTTAAGGACTACAACAAACGGCTGGTAGGGACTACAACTAGCTTCTTCACGGGTTGGTGACATCACTAACCCTAAAATTTACATAAATCCCGCCCCCGAGAACATACAACAAAGGGGTGAAGCCATGTTATTGCAATACAGTACATAACACAAATGTAATAGCATGTCATAAAAGCAAGATGCCAACATAAGTTATAACCATATAAACTATACCTGTTCTATCTTCATGAAGCATATATTCTCTGGCTCTGTAGGATCTTACAACAGTTCCCACAGAAGTGATTTATAGATTATCATGACAGAATTTGCAAATCAATGACTTTAAGTTAGTTAATTCCACATCAGCTACATAAATTCATCAATTAACCATTCAGAAACATCCTGTTGCATTCTACATGTGTTCACTTCTTCCTGAGTCTCTCCATCATTGTCCGACTCCAGTTTGAACATTTTAAGTGAGTCTGCATGAGGTAATAAGCGCTGCTAACACAAGCTCTTGAAACTCTGCCCTCTTCTTGAGAGCAGCAGCTCATTTGCATTTAAAGGGACACATACTACAACAGAGCGTTTTGCTGACCCTCAAAAAGTAAAACATTAACATGCTATAAAAAATTATCTGTGGGGTATTTTGAGCTAAAACTTCACATACACACTCTGGGGACACCAGAGACTTATTTTACATCTTGTAAAAGTGG